>NC_081557.1:93693157-93736949 GCF_022355385.1 Mustela nigripes
ACTTCTTGGGCAATGAGAGGCCACTGCAGTGAAGTAAATAAAGCCCTTTTTATCTCGAGAGGAAGGAGACAAGTGTCAGATAGTGACAGGGCAGCATGATGAGTTCCATGATACAGGACCCCATGAGCGTCTGGGAACACAGGAGACATTGTCCCTGACTTCCTGAGGCAGTGGGGCACAGGGAGGGGAATGGATGAAGTAGGGACATCAGGGAGGGGCCACAAGTTGTACGCAAATGTAGTTCTTGTTTGTTCTGTCTCGAATGTACTCTCTTAGCATCAACTAGTTTAAAACTCTCGGTTTTGTAGAAACGGGCTTATGATTGCTGGTTATACAAAATAAACCTACAATTCTTCAAGTAGCAAAACTCAGGGGGGGCAGTTCATTTGAAATATTTGCTGTAAAATGTCATTTTTCTCCTGGTATTCTGGAGGCGAAGTAGTGTTTTACTTGGTTCTAAGTGTGAGTTCCTAGAACCGCAGCTGTGTTCTCTCTTGTCATCTCTTAACCCCTCACCGTGCTGACTTCCTCACTGTTTCCGGAACACTCCAAGCCCATTCTCCCTGGAGAGCCCCTGCTTTATTGCTCCATTTGCTGGGAACTAAAACATGCATCCTCCTAGATCCCCATCTCGCCCTGTCCCCCCACAGGCTCCATGTTCTGCCAAAGTGTCCCTTCATCACACGGGCTCTGCTGAGCACACTGTAGGAAATTTCAGCCTCCCGCACGTGGTACTTTCCACTGCATGACCTCAGCTGTGTTTTTCAAAGTGCTGATCATCACCCGAGATAGGTTATTGTGTCTTTATAGTCTGACCCGCATCTTTAGCACATAAGCTCCGTGAAGACAGGAGTCCGATGCATTCACCGCTGTGCCCAGTGCCTCCAGGAGTAGCCGGCACATAGTAGGTCTCAATAAATAGATATCTGTTTACAGATCTGTTACAGATCCCAAAAGGAACGGTTAGACTAACCACCATTCTTCCGATTGTTTCTTTATCCATCCTAGAACGACAACAGATTTGTGTGTGGTCACCATTTGTAACTCAGCATTTCTCTGTAGCCAAACTTTAGAGGCCACTCCTGCTGTCAGTACTCCACAGAACCCTCTTTTGCTGTCCCTAAGATGCCCCAGTTGACTGTGGGGTGACGTAGTTCCAGCATAGTTTTCCGTGTTTGAACGCTTTTCCCTGGCAGGTGCCAAGAGAGCTGGCAACATGAGTGTAACCCGTCTAGGGTGGCCAGATCGCCCACTCTCAAAGGACTCCCCCCCCACCACCATTTTCCTGATTTTAAACCAGGCATCCGGGCTTGCCCTTTTCCCCCTCCCTCCCTCCCTTCCCTCATACCTTTCAGTGGAATAACAGCAACTAATCATCGACCAGTCCCCCTGGAGACCCGTGTTAGAGTCTCATCTCCCAAGAACCTGCTTATCAGGGCCAGAGATCATCCACATAGAAACTTCAGGAGAAAAACTTTGCCGCGATGTATACGAGCCCAGCATACTGTTCTTAATTGAGAGAACGTGATGTGTTCTTGCTTCTCTTTGGCTGCTTGGCCCTCAATTTAAACCGGAGAGAAAAGGAAAGGCATTGTTTCCAACAGGCACTGGTTAGGAGAGGGGTCGGGAGAGAGCTACTTCTCTCTTATTGATTTTGCGAAATTGTTTAAGGAATGATTCAGCATTTTGGGCTATAAAAATAACAGCTCCGAGTAGCTTTTCAATTAGGCGAGTGTACTTTCGCTGAAAGGTTCTGTTGTTCTTGAAATGTACTTTCCTTCTATTCTTTCCAAGCCCCTTTAATCAGTAGTGATGTGACAGGAGGTATGGGCAACCTTCCTGACACCCCCTGCTTCTTCCCCTGCCTCTCTCTTTTGTGAGGCTGAGTTGCCAGCAAAACTGATTGGCAAAATTATTCCTTAATTGGGGAGAAAGATAGTTCTATGAAGACAGACGCTATCCAGAACATAACAAATTGAACTACCAGAATGTACCTTTTACCCCAGTTAGGTTTTGTTTCAAACTAGAAATCCCAAGCAACCACAGATTGGGTTTGAATCTGGCATTTATCTTAACATTAAAATATTCCTGAGGTTTAATTTTTTTTGTATTATTATTTAGAGTATGGTAATGAGAATTTTGTTTCATTATTGTGTCCATTGTCAGGTCAGTTTAAATTCCTTTTCAAATGCATACAGTAATGAGTTTTTGTATACAAGCTGAATGCCCTAGGCTTTAACAAAATGGTTAATAGGTATTTAGTGGCCTAAAGAAAATGAAAACTCCCTTTGTTTCCCTGTGTGTGTGTGTGTGTGTGTGTAAGAAAGAGGATTATAATGTAGCATTATATTTCCCCTTGTTGAATATTGAATACAGTGGGTGATATGTATTTGCCCTACAATCAGAATGAACTTCAGTGGGCAGAGGGCTAGTAACAATATTCAGTTTGCTAATTTAAAAAAAAAAAAATGAGTTCTACGCATCGGAAATACCACTGCCTTTGGAAGAACGGAGAGCTGATTGTGCCTGTTACTGTCTGTAGTTTTACAATTTACATGTGCCTATGGCTTTAGAGTGTTTGTGATGCTTTCTTAGGACTCCTCTCGGTAACTGTGGAAGGTGATGGATGAGTTCATTCACTTGATCGTGCGACTCATTTTACAACGTATACGTATATGAAATCATCACGTTGTGTGCCTTTTTACAAAATCCCACTGTACAACCTGAATACACACAATATGTATTCATGTCAGTTCTACCTCAATAAAACTGGGGTCGGTGGGGGGGGTGAAGGAATTATTTCATTTTTCCCTCACAATAACCACGTCTTTGGTAGTTTTATAGATGAAAGCACTAAATGAAAGCAAACACTGAATGTGGAGATTTCAGGTTTCAGGTTCCAGGCTAGGCTCTGGGGATTCATGGTCCCAGACAGCTAAGCTCTGTCCCCCCTCCCCCGCGGGGGTGGGGGGAGGCGGGGCATGCACACCTGCAGGGTGTGCCTAAGGCTCAGCCATGGCCTCCCTTGGGCTCCTGGACAAATTACCTGGTATCTCTGCTTCCTCATCTATCAAAATGAGGCTTCCCCTACCCACTTTGTATTTGTTTCAGGATGAACTGAAATAAGGAGAAACACAACAGTCCTTCTGTGCATGTTAATTTTTCTTCATGTTTCCAGTCCAAGTCCACTGATTCTCTTTATTACGCTGCTTTGTATCACGGACACTACACCTGCAAACCTCTACCAGTGGTGCTGATGAGGGAGCAGGAGGCTGGCTGAGGACAAAGCAAAAGCTGGCGCCTTGCACCCCCTCTTCACCCTTTCATTCCTCAGGCACCCCTGACTGCCATAAAACAATAAATAGTTAACTTGCAGGGATCACAGTCCTGCAGAACAGGAATCTCCCTTGCTCTACAGATGTCCTAGAGACCTAAACAGGGAGGTTACCTTATCAATAGCACAAATTTCCAGAGGCAAATAACTCTCGGTTCCTGAAGCCCTAATGTCTCCCTCCCACCATAAACTGGAGGAGACTGAGGTAGAAGGGAATGTAAATGACAGCAGGATCATAACACCCCACCAAGAATCTCCCAATTATCTTGATGTTAATGCCTGATCTAAAGACGACATTGATCAGGCCATAAGGGCAAGGCCTCCCCCCCCCCCCCCCGCACCTTGTAGGCCCTTCTTAACATGTGAAAACTCTGTTGAAACCTCCCATCCCTTCACCACCTCCCCCCAACCGCAGGGTATATAACATGCCCACCTTCACAACCCGGGGCAGCCGCATCTCTGCCTGCCCACGG
This sequence comes from Mustela nigripes, assembly GCF_022355385.1. Lineage (NCBI taxonomy): Eukaryota > Metazoa > Chordata > Mammalia > Carnivora > Mustelidae > Mustela > Mustela nigripes. Next base: position 93,696,965 of record NC_081557.1, read on the forward strand.
GCCCTGTCCCCGTGCTCTAATAAATCACCTTTTGCACCAACGACGTCTTAAGAATTCTTTCTTTAGTCGTCGGCTCCGAACCTCCTCACCCCACCGAACCTGACTTAGGTTCTGGGACTTCATCAGTGCCAGGCTTTGACACTAGTCGGGTGATCTTGATCAAGTCAGTAAACTTTGGTGCCTTGGTTTTCCCATTTGTAAAATGGGGATGAGTACTACTTCGTTGGGTTTTTGCTGAGGATTTATGAGTTCATGCGTAGGAAGTACTTTGAATGGTTTCTGTCAGAGTAAGTGCTCAGTAAATACTAGGTGTTATGAACTATAATAGCCTTCCCCCTTTAAATTACAAATCGCATTCCCGAATATTTTCATTGTGAATGCATCTATTAAACCATTTTTTAGTAAACTCTAAGGTCTTCGATCTGATTTTAAACCTGAGTCTTTGGACTTATAAATCAGGGAGTTGGCAATTTGGTTTCTGATTCCTTGGCATTGACTGATCAACATTTGGTTCATTGGTGAGCATTTAAGAACCACCAGTGAGAGCGTAAGAAATTAGCAATCCTTCATACTGTCAGGAAGCATTGAGATTGAGCTGTCAGAGGCCGAGGGTGAATGCTTCATTGGATTGAGCCACTGAACCAGTTGGATTCTTTGTCTTCCATGGCATTCTTGGAAAGAGTCCATTTAACTAGGAAGTAAAGACTTTGGTCAGTTCATTTAATAGGAACAAACTTAGAAAAATCCTGGGTTAACCACTTAGGCATTGGAAATAGGAGAACAGGAGTTATTGATCTAATGCCTTTAAAAAGAAATAGGAAAATACTAAGGCAGAAAATAATACATAATCTTGACTTTAATATATAGCCTAAACCTACCTTTTAAAAAAGCTTTAGAAATTTTTTTCCTCCTCCTCCTCCTCCTCCTCCTCCTCCTCCTTCTTCTTCTTCTTCTTCTCCTTCTTCTCCTTCTTCTCCTTCTTCTCCTTCTCCTTCTCCTTCTCCTTCTAAGTTTATCAAAATGACCCTATATTTTGGTGGTTGGTGGGTAGTGAGAGGAGAAAACTGAGCATTTGGAATTGAGGTCGGTGACAGATTCTAAAGTTGCATGAACGTGCTTTATTCTTTTTGAAGATTATCTTCTTTTTTTTTTTTTAAACAAACCTTGTCTGACTGACTATAACCTTTAGATAATTGGTAAACTGGAACAGTGAAACTGACATTAAAATCTAATGAAAAGGAATGGTAGGAGGGAGCATTATTCTAGCAAAGGACTGGCCAGCCATTATCCGCCCTTGGTTGTGCTGGGAATGGGAATGACTTCTGGCAATGGGCAACATTGGCAGTAGTAGTATTAAGACATTTCATGTCTATTTCTGTTAGTAACAGTACGGTAATAAATCATCTCTAGGCCATGAAGTAATGGACCCATTTCTAGGAGCTGCAAGTCTTCAAACTACAAGTGCTCGTCCATCCAGCCATGGTGTGATTTACCTTCTCTTCACTGGCATTGTGCACACTCGTCCTTGCTCCTAAGCCTTCACCCTGGTTCCTGCAGGTCTCTCTGTCTGAAATGCCTCTTTCACTCTCAATAATTTTATCATCTTTAGGAGCTAGCCTAAGACCCGATCCCATTCTGAGCGTTTCCTCCCCCTTTCTCCCTGGTTTGCGTTCAGGCCAATTCCAGAGCTATGAAGCGTGGAAGTAGAGATCCCATCCAGGTCAAGGTGGGCATGGCCTCTGTTCTAAAAGACCTTACACAGCAGGAGGATGCAGGCAAGGTCATTTCTTTCCAGCAGCACAGTCAGTGCTAAGACGGGGGTACCCGATACCCTGGGAGCTCCGATGGGGCACCTGGCCCAGATCTTGCCCGCTTGTCCTCATAGATCCCACCTCACCCAGAACATCAAGAGTAGCCATAATAGCATCTAGGGACATTGGCATTTAATTTTCTGCTCCCTTGAATTCTTCTTACCTTTTATCTATCTAGCTGGATGGTAACTCTCTTGAGGGAAATGGCCTTTATTTTCATGGCCTTTATTTTCTTTTATATGCTTTTATTTTAATTAATTTTTTAAGATTTTACTTATTTATTTATTTGACACAGAGAGAGAGAGAGGCAGGCAAGAAAGAGGGGGAAGCAGACTCCCACTGAGCAGGGAGCCCAATGCAATACTCAATCCCAGGACCCCGAGACCATGACCTGAGCCCAAGGCAGATGATCCATTGACTGAGCCAACCATGTGCCCCTCAGCTGCTTTTTCAACTCTGTAGGGTGTTACTCACCACTCAGTTGATGGAAGAGACTCAGGAAATGCTTGATGATTGGCTTAGAACCTCTTTCCTTCCCTCCTCCTCTTTTGGCTTTGCATAGGAATGGGTTCCCTTATCCTCCTACCCGCACCTGCCTTCTGCGATTGGAAAATGGTTGGCCTCCACCCCTTGTTCGCTTATGGGTAGTGAACTCCAGCTGGGCACAGTCACTGCCCCCCTTGATTCCTGGGGAGGAGATGGTCGTTCTGCCGCCACACTCTTGGTTCCTCAGCGCCCATCCCTTTAATCCTACCTAGGGCCCTCCAGGCACAGGTCTGCCATACTCCCTGAAATGGTTTCCTCTTTCTGGGATGCTGTTCCTAATGAGGGCGGAGTATAATTTAGAGGCTTAATTTTAGAAAACTATATGAAGCAGCAGACCCATAAAGTGTTATGATTCACAACCACTTGTTTTGTTCTCATAATGCAACCTAAACTAAAAAGCCATTTATCAAAGCTATAAAAGCTGTTCATGGCTGTCTTTAGTATATCGTGCAGAGTATAATTCAGCCCACAGAGCGGCAAAAGATGGATTCATGGGGCCATTTGCCTTGGTGTGCGTTAAAGGGCAGTAATTTCTGAGCTCTATGGAAGACCTTATTTTACTATAAGCCCGGCTTCGTTCTTACCCCCAGTTAGTTTTACTTGCCATTTTAGCATCAGTGTATCCTCACGTTTACACCCTTCTTTCCCCTGTAAATCACTGCCAAGCCCCTGGCCGTCCCCTCTAGTCTCTGCTACGTTTGCCCGTGGAGAAGACTGGCGTACGAAGATGCGTCGTCTAGAAACCCAAAATGCAGCCTCCATGGAGTGTCACCTTGGTCATTTGTCAACTGTAACAATCCTTAGGGAAACCCTTGGTCTTCCCCTCGCAACTCCCTAGAGCGCAAATAACCAACATTTTCCGAGAAATGAATGAGAGAACAAAGCCCATGGGCATTCTAGGCTGTGTTTTTTTCCAGTGTTATAATAAGAACTCAGTGGTGAATGTTAACCCAGATTGCTAACAATAGTACCTTCAATAAGACTCAAGACTCCTCTCGCGTTGTGATTTGTGCTTGAACACTGAGGTTAGGTGCCGGGTCTGACCTTGTGTGTTTCTTCCTGGTCCTGTATCTAGGTCATCACACACGAGAGAAGTGCATATCAAATAAGCACCTGGAAGTTCAGGGCTCATGCCATCCAGTACAACACCCTGGCTTTGAACCCTGGCTTCAGCACAGTCAGCGGGGCTCCTTTGGCTGGTCACCTAATCTCTTGGTGTCCTCCTGGGTAAAGTGAGGTTAATCACTGAACCTTTCCCATTCGAATACCGTGAGGGTAGCATGAGCTGATAAAATATCCCTAGTATTTGGCATACAGTAATCAGCAAGAGTTATTTATCAATTCTTATTTTCATTAAGAGCCTACCAAAAAATAATAATTAAGAGAAGAACTAGAAAGAACTTACTGAACCCAGATAAACTAAGCAGTTTCGACAAAACTCCCAGATGATGATGTATGTATCTTTGATACACGTTGTACTTTGGGAAGCCCGTTTCAAATGTGTGGGAAATAGAAGGACACCTGAAAAACGAACCAGTTATTTAACTCTATGATTAAATGTCAATGACACGGTGTGTGTGTGTTTTTTTTCTCTTCAGTTAGCTGTTAAATACGGTATTACAACTTTTAACTTACCTTTTACATATCAGTTGTTTAGCTGAAAAGCAAATTCTTTTTTGTATTAGGAAGCAAGCTTTTTTTCATTGAAAACTGCTGTAGTTACAGGCAGCTCATGTATCTCCACTCAAGGTATACCTTGTACTGCATATTTCCCCTGGATCTGAAGATCCATCTTTTTTTTAGCAGACTCATTTCAAACTCTCCTAGCACTAAATAACTTCCTTGAAGAACAACTTCCATTATTTGGCAGACGAAACTGGCAGTGGCCATTCAGTATCTTAAGCTGGATTACAGTGATTTTCGAAAGCTCACCAACTTTGAAGTAAGTTTATGCATAATTTATGATAGAAAATTGGGAAAAAAATTGAGAATTGTTTTGAAAATATCTTTGTCCCCCTTTAAAAAATAAACCATTTCCTTCTTTTTTTTTTTTTTTAAGATTTTATTTATTTTATTTGACAGAGAGAGAGATCACAAGTAGGCAGAGAGGCAGGTAGAGACAGAGGGGGAAGCAGGCTCCATTGAGCAGAGGGCCCGATGCGGGGCTCGATCCCAGGACACTGAGATCATGACCTGAGCCGAAGGCAGCGGCTTTAATCCACTGAGCCACCCAGGCGCCCCAAACCATTTCCTTCTAAGAGGCAAAAATAACATTTATCTTGGTATTCCCTTTAAGCTGAAATCTCAAGGGGAATAATTCCCTAGAGCCCAACTCTTGATGTTGGCTAAATTAATACTCCCACTATTTATTATGTATTTCTGCTGGGAGTTCTTAGCCCTTCCCTATACTTGAAAAGAGCCTGGCTCCTATACCCCCTGAGAGATTTGGTAGGTCTCTTCGGAATGGCTTGGCCTAATTATGGTCAGGGGTCTTTACAACCCATGGCTTTACGAAGGCTCAGGCAAAAAGACACAGCCTGGTTCTTTCTTAGCTCTTGTACTAATGAGAGAAATAGACTCTGCTTTGTACTTGGGTGGGTTTCCCAATCTCCTGGGAGCCCAATCCATTTATAGCTAACGTTAGGTCAAGGCCAGAGAGGCCATGGCCCTCACGGTTGTCATTAGCGAGCTCTTATTTCTATTCCATCAAGAAGCTGAAATTGACAAACTGTCTGAGGAGATGTGCGGCTCTTTGCTGTTGGTTTCTGTGCAGGACGCATTAAGGATAAGTTACTTGTCATGGTGGAATGCCTCATCATTAATCACCGAGAGACCACATTCCTAGGTAAATCAGTAAACTTGTTGCGAAAGCTACATCTTGATAGGAAATGTACCTTTTTGACGTCCCCTTGTCTGCCAGCCTGGCCAGCAGTGTTGCCGCATGCCTGAGCCAGCCGTACGCGGTAGGTCTGGGAAGATCTGAGCCCTAGCTGTTACATGAGGTCTGCTTTGATTTGTATACAATATGAATAACTGTCTGTGTATTAGGCCTGCTATAATTTTTTCATCTTCTGTGCCTACAGGGTCTATATTACCTTATCGGAGTAAAGTTCATTCTGTAGGACTGATAATTAATCCCCTGTTCTTTTTCTTTCCCTGCTTTCTTATCTGGCGGCCATGTTATATATAAATTTCAGCATTTTTCATCACTATGCCAAATAAAGCAATTGGGAGATGCAAGCAATAAAAGGCTTATTTTTATAACCCCTCTAGAAAGGAAACTGCACAGACTCCATTTTAGTGAAAAAAAGCCATTCCATTATGTGGCCACATTTACATCTACTCCCCATACCAAATGTTGGAGGAACGATCAGCTGGCTACAACTGAGGAGTCTCTGGTCTTCGGATGGCACCCAGGAAAGGTGGTCTGTTGGTTTGAGAGATCCCCACTACTGGTGCCTTCCCTGCATACTCTACCCTGTCTGCGCTATTTGTCACTTTATAACTTTTAAAACACACAACTAAAACAGTCTGGGTTGTGTGTCTGAGGGAGGGTGTCATTATTAACTCCAGATTCACATCCTTAACTGGATAGCAAATGTCTTACTAATGGAGGCTTGTGTTTAACTGGATTAAATCCGGTGGCCTGATGGTAGCCTGCGGTGTGGCCGAGCCTGCTGTCCTCTTAGGAGAAGGGGCTTAGTTTTGTATCTCTTGCCGTGATGCAAGTCACATACTCGTCCTAAGGTACTGATTCGCCATAATTTCATTTGGAGAAGGGGAAGGTTACAGCATGATGAGCTGGGCGGGGGCTAAATGTTTCAGATGTAGGAAGGAATATTGTTCTAATTAAACTGAATCTGGTGCCCATGGCGAAATATGTGCCTGATATATTCGGATGTGTGTGAAAAATTACATATATTTTCATAATTTTGTTCCCCCCCCACACCCATTCTTGCCAAAGGAGCTTTTGTTTGGAATATTGTTTACCACAGAGGAATTACTTCATTTCTGATACTAGACAGAACAATACAATCTGGAGGGTCATAATGTTTACCCTGGCCCTTAAATATTTCTCTTCTTCGAAAGAATAAGGAAGAGTTCAGTTTTCTCTTAAAGGTTGGAAAACAAAGGAGCAAAATTCTTCCTGCATTATCTAATACAGAATCCCTAGTACAAATCCCTGGGCTCTTAACTGTTTTTCATTTAGAAAGGAAAAGCAATTTTAGCATAAAGTAGATCTCAAATATTCAGGGAAGAAAGTCAAGGCCAGGCACAGGAATTTTCCTTTTTTAGCCTGACACTTTTCTGTTGGGTGGTCTCTGTGAAAGACTTGAGGGATTAAAAATGTTAAATTTGTCTGATTTCAGTTGATAGCCCATTGGTAGGCACTGACCGTACCCAAACTCCATTTTTTGCAACCTTGGAACATCTATTTAAAGATACCGTAATTAGAAACAAGTGCTAATGCATCAAATTTTCTGATTTGTGGGTTGTTAAGAGTCTGACCACAAAGGACCTAGTGGGAGATGGGTTCGGAAGGAGTGACATTCTTAGAGACTGCCTTGCCCAGTCCTGGGAATTTGCCTACTTTCCACTGATCTCAGAGGGTCTGATTCAGCTGTGATCTTGATTCAGATGATTCCATATCTGCATCCCTCTTTACCCTTGAGCTCATGCTGAAAATGTGGAGCTCCCCGTCCCTCAGCTGCTTGAGTGCATCTCCTGCTCTTCCCTGCCCATGTCCGCCAGCCTTCTCATCTTCATGGATGAGTCCTAGCTGTCCAGGTTTGCTCTTGGCCTTGCCCTTCGTTCCTTCCTCCCTTCCTCCACACCACCATTCAGAGATGGTCCAGGTGGTACAAACTGCTTCTCCCTTGTATTCTAGGATCTGATCTTTCCTACTTAACGACTGCTGTTCCTCCAGGTTCTGGCCAGCATCGCTCGCTTGGCAGGGCTCCAGTAAGCCCTTAGCTGGTCCCTTCACTTGTGTGGGCCCCTTACCTCCCACTCTCATTACACACACATGCACACACACACACACACACACACACACACACACACCCTTTAATCCATCTTACAAACTCCTGTAGATTTCTTCTTCTGGGATTATAGTGTGTTGCATGATACTTCTTTACTCCATTCCCTCCACACTCAGACACCATTAGCCACCTTCATCTTTTTAGCATGGGTGAAATACAGACTAATAGAGAAATATTAATACTAAAATCTGTATTTCTTTCCCTGACTTTCAGAACCCTCCACAGTCATCTCCAAGTAAGGCCCTCCTTCTCCCACCTTAACCCCTACTCTTTTCTAAAACATGCATAGGATCTTTATCAGAATCTGCCCTGTATCCTAGTTATATGAAGATCTGTCTTATCTACCCTACTAAATCCTGAGTTGTTGAAGGACTGGTTCTTTTTCTTTAATTGGCTTATATCTCCCACATATATTATCATAAACTGTGATCAGTCATAAACATAGCTAATGTTTACTAAGCATTTACTATGTGCTTGTTACTATTCAAAGTGCTCTACATATATTTCCTCATTTTAGCTCATGAAGCAGATAGTATTTTTGTTTATAACTGTGCACCTGGAACTCAAGAAGCAGAACGTTTTACCCCTACACAACAATCAGGCGAGGCTTCATGGTGATCCACAGATCATGGTGAAGCAGGGGTTTATTGTGCAGACCAGCAGCCATGAGATGCGGTGAGCACACGACGGGGGAGAGGGCGAGAATTGCAGGCTAGGTAGAGAGAGGGACATGAGCCCCGTCAGTGTGGTATCAGGGAGGAGAGAACTGACAAAGGGAAGGAATATTGTCTGTTGGGCAACAAGTGGAAAAGGGGCTCCATGGAGCTTAGTACCCCCAGCCCTCACTCAGGGGCTTTGTTCTCTTCTCCCTTTTATTTGTCTATCCTGTCTCTACTGCCAGACCACAAGGTCTTTGAGGAAGGGGAATGTAGGTTATTCTTTTCTCTACTTTCAACATTTTGTCAGTAGTAAATGTATAATCAGTGTCATTTGACTATGGAGGAAAAAATTAAATTCCATTACTAGAAGCCTTCTCCCTGTGACCCAGGCATGGGGATAGTGTGTAAAACTTACGTGGAGCGGGGAACTTTATGAAGTGTAAAGAAGGGCCTGTGAGTCTCCCTTCCTTACCAATGTGACCCCGTGTAATTGTATTGCTTTAATTAATGTCTGTCATCAGAAGGGATGCAGTGGGGTGATTATAACTGGCCTCCCTACTAGTTAAGTTCTGCTTTGAGCTTGACATTCAGTGGAATGGTCCCCGTGATCTCAGTGGACCATGGGACTGTTGTTGTCGTCATGCTAATGACAGTGTTCTGCACGTTCTGTGTTAACTAAATTAAAGACGAGAACCTACCTGAGTCTTTAGTATGCATTTCAGGGAGCTTGTGAGCCCCCTGGATTTTCTCAGGCTACGCTTTCATCCAGTCCCTGTGACAACGTTAGAGCTTGGTGGCTGATGGGAGCTTTCAGGGTGCCGGGGCTGACTCACAATACTAAGAGGTAAAACAAAAACGTGTCATAGCAGAAGATATTTCTGTGGCTGGCTTTGTGGTAGGCACGGTGTTGCCGGTCAGCGATATGTTCTTGTCTACTCAGCCTGACTCTTGGCTACCACTGTGAGATGCTCCCGTGCTGACAAGCCTCCCCCATTCTGTACTTTGCCCTCAGGCTCGCAATTTACTGGATGCAATCTTGTTGAGAAAATGTGGTCTTTATTAGTGTTCGGCACAGATCGACTTTTCTTTGTCCGCTGCTGCAGAGCTAGTAGGATGCTTAGTGCAGGGAAGGAGCAGGGGCCAGATGACAGTCTGAGGACAGGAGAACGGGAGACCCAGAATGCTGGTGGAGGATACAGATGAGTTGAGCATACAGGGTGGAAAGAGCTCATTTGCACCCACGGAAGCTTTTTGCAGCCTTCCGATCAATGACTAATTATCAAAGAAATACAGTTGTCAATACAAATGGAGTAAGTTTGGAGAGGTGTGAGCAATAAAGAAATTTACATGTAAAAGACAGTTCTTGCCCTCCAGATGTTTATGGTGGAACGAGATCACAGAATGAACCCATATGTCGGTGCCCTCCAAATCACCGTGGACATGTATGACTTTGTGTATAAGATTTTATTTTTCACCGTGAGGATGTATGTGCATATCCTCGTGTCTGTTTCTCTGTCGGTCTCTACCTAGCTTTGTTGACTTGGCTCTGTTTCACTGGCCTGAGTGTATCCCACAGGGATATCCGTGAGTGGCATGCTATCACTGTTTCTCCTCCCCTCATATGCCGTCTCTAACAGATGCCCCCACGGGTGACTTTTTTCCCTCCTAATCCTGATGGTGCCTATTGTTTTAAACAGTTCCGCAATTTATAGGTGCTACTGAGTAGTTTTTTGAGCACAAATACAAATGCTTTGTGTGTAGAATTAAATGCCAGAGAGTCTGTTAAAAATATAAATCTGAGTCATTTAAAATAGGCATTCTATAAAGAACTGCAGAAATGCGAAATTAATAAATACTAGCATAAGCATTAAATATTCACTGCCTGCTACTTCTGAAATGGTACAACAGCATCATTTTTTAATGATGGGTAATGATAAAACACATCAATTTTAAATAACCTGTTTCCTCCTTCCCTCTTTTGGAAACTATGAGTTGGCAAGCTTGAAATTAAATACAAGTAATGGTCCTAACTAGGCTTCTGCGAACCTGAGTCATGGAATTGGATACTCCTCTGTGTTTTCTGGATGTTCTGTGGCTATTTGAAAAGACTAGTAAATTGAAAATTGGTGATAATGGGCTCAGCTTGAATGTAAAGAAAAAATACATCTGTTTGTAGAAAACAAGAAATGTGGAACCTCAAGTAGCAAATGCGCCATTATCTTTGAATGCATTCTTATTTGTCTCCTTATTAAGGCTCCCGAGTCCTCTTAGAAAGTTAAAATGAACCTTTAACTAAAATACGTTTCTACTCCTCCCTCTCCATCCCTCTCTAAAATCTCTTTAAAAACACCTTTATTTTCAGTTATGCTTCACTTGTTATTAAATAAGTGACTTGCAGAATACAAGAGTAGGATTAAGGAGCAAACATTTATGATATCTTGAACCCATATGTCTCTTTGCTTTCAAAGAACCACGTATACCTTTTTTGTCAGTCCTATATACCATAGAAATCTAATTGACAGAGATTTCTCTCTCTCCCTCTCTCTTCTAGATGGGAAACACTAAAGCATCCGTTTCCTAAAGTCATGTTGTAAAGCAATTCAAGAGCTTATAAATCCCAGGATGGGAAGCATGGGATGTTGTGAGATCCAAAAGGGGTCCTGAGCCTCCCTGGGGGGTGGAGGGGGGTGGGGAGAGATGATGGAGTCAGGTCTCCCCTCATGACGGATATGGCATCTGAGCAGAAATCTGCAAAATGACTTGGAATTAACCAGGCAGCGAAGGCTGAGAAGGAAGTGGGGGAGAGAGGAGGTTGCTTTCGAGGCCCACAGGCTTAGTCGTATCCTCAAAACCATGGGGAAGCTAAAGGGGCAGCATGGCACTGTGGGGGTGGGGGGTGCTGGTTCTGGGCGATGATGCAGTGTGGGAAAGGGGCATTGTGGACTGAAGGGACCCAGGTTTTCCCAAGTGTTTTCCTGATCGTGTTTGATCCTCTGGAGCTAGTTTAGAGAATTGTGGGTGGTGGTCATTTAGAATTATTGAAATGTGACCTTGACCAAAGGGGGGGAAAAAATACCTCTGTTCACTCTGCTGCAAAGGACCACAGGGTTGTGGGGGTGGAGGTGGTGGGGGAAAGAGGATGGCCGAGGAACAGGGCACATGTGAAGAGCCAGGATCGGAACAGAAGCCCAGTACGGGAAGGAGACACGAGGTCTACTCTCCCGCTGTGCTTGTTGGGTCCCAGGGAAGCTACCCACCCAACAAATACTGTTCTGCATAGATGGCTGACTCATCTAGCCTATGAGGAAAGGTGTAATAGCATCTGAGGACCACACAAACCGGAGTCCCTTCCTATGGATCTACTTTGCTTTATTACACGTTCAAGAGGCAGCCACTATTCCTTCCAGCTTCTATTGCTCTCGCCATTGTATGTCGTCCCCCTACACACACCCCCAGTTTCTAGGCCCCGAGCTACAAAGGACCGGTGGGGCTCTACCAGGAACACTGCCAATGGCATTATTACCCTGGACCGTTGTCAAGATTTTATATTAACAAGTGGTGTGGAACCGAAATGGGGACAGGGGAAGAAGTAGACTTTTGAAAGCCCAGCCATTTTGTTTTTCAAGGGACAAATCTCCTTGGGCGATAAGTACCAGATTGATGGGGAGAGTGAAATGGCACTCGGAAAAAAGAACTGTTAACACAGTGTGCTAGCAGAGCCTGGTGTTCGTGCTTAAGCACCTGTGCCATTCCACGATTCAGAGCGAGAAATATGAAACAAGCCCCTGTTGTCTAAAGGGGACCTCGCAGCAATAGTCCCTGGGTTTCCATTTGAGCAGAACTCCATTAAGAGATTACTAACTAAGAAGCACGAGGTGTGTGGTTGGATAAGCAATTGAAATCAGACCCTAAAGCTCATCTAGACGAATTCACACGTTCCTCTACCTGCACAACTTGGCTGGAATTACACCTTATGTCAACGTTTAGAAGCACGGGGAGTTGGGGGTGTGATTTTCACAGAGGAAAATAGACCCCGAAACCCCACTGAAATGCACTGTGGTAGGGAGACTTTTCTGGAGAGAACAGAATTTCTGTGACATGGACAGGGATGGGGATGGCCACCTCAGGACGTCCGTGTCTTACCATGACACGTCTCTGTCGTATTTCCTAAGATGGCATTGAATTTGTCACTAGCTATAGTCATCTCATTCTTTCTGCAGGCGATGTTTTGATAAATGTTGATGAGTTTATAACTGTAAAACCAAATGACATTTATAGTGTGATACATGCTTTACCCATTGCATAATTATATCTAATGGCTTTGCATGTAGAAAGCATTTACCATTTACTTTTGTGTAAAATGACAATCTAAACCCCCAGGCCTAAATTTATTTTTTTTTTTTACACAAAGATAAAGACTTAATTAAAAACTAAACACAATTTATTTTTGTATCTGGCATTTAAGGTACCTAGTTCTTTGGTTAAATATGTGATAAAAATCATGATGCTTCTAGTAACAAAGATCAGTGGGTTTCATTTTTCCCTCTGTCTTTGAAACATGGGTGAACTCATTTAATTATCAAGCTGATATCTGGTATGACTTCTTGTTTCTCGTTTCTAGTTAAAAGAGCTATTTTGAAATTTAGCACAGAATTGAATAATGTGTTCAGTTAATGAGGAACATTTAAGAGACATTTCTAAATTTAATGTGATAGCAAAATGATAAAACCACAGTGGTGTAGACATACTTTATTTGAACAGCCGTGATGCTTCAAGCTTATTGGTTGTGGTCAAGCAAAGTTTTATTTGGGTGGGTTTGGTTTGTTTTGGTTCTACATACTTTTTTTTTTTTTTTTTTTTTTTAAATTCTGACATCTAGCAAAGAACTAGCCATTTAAGAATCTTAGGGTGCTCCTGGTCACAAAAATGGTGACTTACTGAGCAAAACAGTTTCATTCTTTAGTCCTCAGGTCAGAAATACAGCTTTTAGTATCCCGTAGGATATCTACTATTTTCATGAGTAGACAACTGAGTAGCTTTCTAGGAAACAGGCCTGCTGTGGAAATGGTTTATCTTTCGAGCCCCGTAATGACCCTTCTGCCCTGACATGAAGGCCTCTGACCTGCTTACCCATGAACAGAAGTTAAAATTGTTCTGTTTGCATTTCCATTGTATATACTTTGTGATGTTGCTTTCTTTTCTTTCATGAGGAATTCCTAGCAAGCAGAATGTTCTTGATTTTGAGGCCCTATACTTCTGGGGAGTAATAACTGACTTATTTGTGAACAGCGTCACGACATCTGCCCCCCACACATTTCTAGTGATAAAGCTTCATGGAATGCTGGGGAGTTAAAAGATGTATTTCTTTCTCTCTCTCTTTCTTTCTTTCTTTCTTTCTTTTTTTGTCTCAATTCCTCATGATCTAGTGGTTGTATAAATTCTATTCAATTCTAAGGGATCTTTAAGTTCATTTGTGTTGTGTTTTTCTTGTATATTCCAACATGAGCACCATTTATTTATATGCACCTGGACAAATCTGAAACCCAAGTAAACTATTTGATAAGCAAAAAAAGAATTGGTTTATAGTGAGTGAGCTTAAAAAACTAATTGATTTCTGAGCGGATACAACAGTTGGAGAAATGTTGCAGCTGAATATAATCCTTTGGCTAGGAGGCTTAATAGAAATGAGAAATGCATTGTGTACAATTAAAATGCAAGTGTGAGGCTCACGCTTGTGTCTCAGGTCAGGATTTTTAATAACGTATCTTTGAACTGCTTTCTTTTGCCTTTAACAAAATCACAGAGCAGTAGTCTTTGCAAGTTCCTTTAAAAAAAAAATCTATAATAGAAGAACTGATGTTAAAGCAACATTTAAGACCTTCCACAGAGGCGTCAGAATTTATTGAAAGAAGGAACAGAGTCATTTTCGGTGGAAGAGTGGTTGGGAAGAACTATTTTCATGCTTTTAGTCTGGGACAGGTGGCATAGATTAATGTTGAATACATACAAAATCTATTGAGACTAATTAAAGATGCATATCCACATGGAATCCCACATCTCAGTGGATCTTTGGCAGCCAATTCAACCAGCACATATAGTGTTTATACCAAGCATTTTTCAAATTTAGCCAAGAATGGAATTAGTGAAACTTCTGAAAACTGCCTCGAAAAATCCTCATCTCTTTGGAGATGGTGGAGTCTCTCTGAAGAGTCTCCATCTCCAAGAAGTGCTTCTTAGAATAGGAGAGATCATTCCCTGTGTTCACCTATAATGGACACTAATATGCAACAGCACAGAGTAAGGCATTGACTGTACTTAGCCCAAAATCTTACACGCAGGCAAACTTCAGTTTAATTACTTGGCTATACTAACGTAGCTTGGCCCTTTACTTCCTGGGAGGGCATCCATTTCCACCCTGATGCTTAGCCCAATAAAGATGAAGCTGTACTATGGACCTGTCTCTGGTGTTTAATCCAGGAGAGTGAATTAACACATCAGTCCCTAAGCCTCTATCCCTCATCCAGGTTGGCTTAATACCCTTTGGTGACTTGATCGTTTCTCACAAATGCTAATGAACAGTTCACTTTGACACTGTAGACAAACACAGTCTGGTGGTTGTGTTCAGATGTTTTTCATACCTTGCTAATGAATAAACTCCCAGTGGTTCACAGGCAGCTGAAGTAAGCAGTGACTTGAGGTGTAGCCCCGAAATGATTTATTAACCATGCCTTAAACCAAGCAACTAGGCTTTTAGGGAAAGTGGGAGTGTTTTGTCTTGTTTTGTTTTTAAATTCAAAGGTCAGAGTAGGAAGGAGTATGTTTTAAGTAAGTGAATTTAATAATATTAGCTAGTATTCCAGATTGAAGGCTTTTTTGTTGTTGCTTTTGATTTTTTTGGTGGTTTTGGGGGGGGTCTTTTTTTCTTTTCTTTCTTTCTTTCTTTTTTTTTTTTTTTTTTTTTTACTGGGAGTAGGGAAGGCTGAGAGCAGGGAAGTACATACAGCAGGCAAGAATGCCCTTTTTTCTCATTTGGTAAGGGGGGACATTTATGGACATTTGTCCATAAAGCTTTATTTTAAATACTGTATTGGAGCTTTGCTGGCCATCAGTTACCTTGTCTGTAATGGGCTTCAAAGAACCTACCCTTTTCCAGTCATCTTAGCTTGAAACCAATAAAGCAAATCCCATTGATAGAGTAAGATGTAGCAAGAATAAGAGGAAATGTTCTGGAAGGAAAGGGGAGGGAGGCCCAGAACTTATGGCTAATAGATTAATATTTATAGACATCAGCATTGGTCTCTTACCAACGTTTATAACTCCAACAGTGGCAGATTGAGGGCTGAATCAACATTTTTCCCCCTCTGTAAAATAATAAATACGGGAAAGTAGCTCTCAGAACTGCCTTTATCATAGGGATAAATCAGGACAGTTTGTGTTGCAGGAGAGACTTAAAACTTATAAATATGTTGCCCTTTAGGCTACCATTCATCAAAGTGTCTGATATGAAATCTAGACTAAAGGCTTTTGTTACTATGTGTCTGCTTATTCTCTTTGAGAAGTATAAATTGGAAAGAACGCTGTCATTTTGGTCATGCCAGCCTGCTGTGCCACATAAATGCATGTCCCTTTTGGGGCGTATTTGAGGAGAAGGAAATAGTGGGAGTCGACAGCCTCACACTTTCACACAAATCCTCCCCGTTCCCTAAACCTGCCTCGCAGAAGGCATAATTTCCAGCAGGAAAAATACAGCACGTAACTGCTTGACAAATGACCTATCTGGGTTCCGTCAACTTTCTAAGATACTAGAGCAGAGAAGTTGTTCCCCAAAAGCCTCATAAAATTTGGGGGACCCAAATTTCCTTCTGAGGGGCTCCTATCCAAATGTGTCCCGATGGGCAGAACCAAAGGCACGGCCACTTTGTCGAGGGGAAGCTCGCGGGGCTGTAACCCATCCTCTGTCACGTGACTTAATAGGTATTACCGTTTGCAGAATCTCACACCACTTTGCATTCCAAGTCTGAATTTCTTGGCTTCTGTGGTTTGGAGTCAGAGTTGAGGCTCCAGCTCTGCCCTCTACTCCCCTCGGTGCCTTTAGATGTTGGATCACATATGGTGTGTGGAACCGCCTGCCGTTCTGAGGCCCCCACAGAGTATGTACTAAGCAATTTTCCTTTTTTTTTTTTTTTTTTTAATGTGCAGTACAGCTCCTAGTTTTCAAGAATAACTAATTGGGAGCATAAACTTCACTTTGCCCTTGAATGGTTTGCAATTTAGGAGACCTGAATAACAGAAATGGAGGGCCTACAAAGAAGGCATTGAAGCGTGCTTAAGTTTGATAATTTGCCCACTTGGCTTGGGGGAGCCGCTGGTGTGGGATCGCCCTGAAAAGGAACGGCAGGCACTCTCGGGTCAGGGCGTTGCTTCTGACAGTAGTTTGGGGGTGGATTGAGAGAACTGGGGAGCTCCCATGGACCCCTTGGGGGGGGGGGCTCTCTAGCCTGCCATCGCACATTACATGGGAGCGGAGCGTGGGTTCCGGGGCTGGTCTGGACCTGCTTGGGCGCTGGCATGTCCAAAGCTCACAGCTGATGCACTTGTACCAAGTGGGTATGCCCACGTGGGGGAGAGGCCAGTCTAGAAGCCCTGTTAGACCCAAAGATCGCTCAAAGTGGGGAACCCAGAAATACCAGTCCCTCTGGGATGCCCGGCATTCCCCCCACCCCCTGCTCAGGGCAGCCATCCAGAACGAGGCACCGTGGTGATGTCAAGTCCTCCAGTGAGAAGGACCAGAAAGGGTCCGGCTCTGTGGTCTCCCTCACCCCACCGAGGTGCTGGCATTCTGACTTGCCAAGACAGATTCCGTGTAGTCTGTACAAGCCAGAATGGCCAACCTTATCACCGGGAACTGACTCTACAAAGGGGCTCAGGGCCGGGAGAGCATGGGTTTTCTCTTTATCAGATGCCTTTAAAGCCGCTTCATAGCACATCCTTGTGATTGCTAACACCATTATGAAGATTGACAGTTTCATCAAGAAAGCAAAGAAGAAAATCTGCAGACAATAAATGAAGGCAGTGCTGGGCCCTGCTCCGGTTACCCTCACTAGTGCTTCCAGACCGCTGAGCTGGAGGCTGGGAGTCCTTCCCTCTGCGCAGACCCATGGCTTCATTCATTCATTCATTCATTCATTTAAAAAACAATTATTTTTTAAACCAAGCATGGAGGCTCAAGTGCTTTGTGGCCCTTTGCCCAGCGCTTCTGGGTAACTATCGGATTCACCCAGGAGAGCACTCAAGCACGCTCCCTGAGAGTGACCCGTTGTGTTTTGACGGTCTGAGAATCCGCCTCCAGCAACTTCGGTACCTCCTGAGCTGAAATACATATCCCCAAGTCCGCAAAGAGTGGCGTGCTGCCGCCAGACCAAGAGAAACTCAAGTGTAAAGATCAAGAACGTGTTCTAAGGACACAGAATGCCTCCAAATTGTTAACAGCCACCACAGCTAATAACTCCAGGCACCAGCCTCTCCCCCCACCCCCCACCCCAAGCCAGCTGCCTCCCGAGTGTGTGGGCTGTCGGCTGCAAGGCCAGTGGTGTGAATGATTCAGTGCAAACCCATCAACACTACTGGAAAAACAATTCTTGGTAAAGACTCCTGCCTATGAGTCAGTGAAATCAGGAGCAGTAGGGAGCAGCTGCGTGAAACCACCACTTCTCTGAGCTGGGTATGTGTTAACAATACATTCTCAGAAGTAAATAATCCTTTTGCTAACAAGACCAACCTTATTTACTCCCTTTTTGTTCCCATGAGGTGTGAATTCAACCCATTGACCGTGTCATAAATATGACTCTGACCTACCAGGGAGGCTGTTCCTGGATCTTACTCCTTTCCAAAGTGTCCTTCTCGGAGGTTAAACTTGCCCCCATGGCGTTCATGCCTTATCATCACCATATTCTTTCAAGGAATCAGAGGGGTTAATTGGTTTCTTCAGTAAGAAGACTTTTTTTTTTGCCGAAGAAAGCAATTTCAGGTTAGTTTGTGTAGTAGCCAGGGAAATGTACTGAAGGGGTGGAACGTGTTTCTGTTGTGCAGATAACCTACATACTGCTTTAGAAATGTGTGATTTCCAGCATGTGCTAAAATAAGAAGTGCTTGTTTGATTTATCTCCCACAATGGTATGGCATTCTCTTTTTAAGTGGCATTTCATTCGCGAGCCAGGCACTGTAAATTTGAACTGAATATGTAAGTAAATATCCCTCAAGGAGATAGCAGGCTGGCTGGCCTCGTCTGAGACTGCATTGCTAAAAATGAGGCTTGTGGCTTTTGGAAAAGGCGCCGCACCTGAGCTGTATTAGCTTCCCATGGGTAGAAGGGTGTGTGTGTGGGGGGGGGGGGGGGGGGGGGGGGGGTGGGGGGGGGGGGGGGGGGGGGTGAGAGGCACGGTGTCCAAGCCAGCCAAACAAGCTGAAAGTTGGTCTGAGCTCTAATCAGGGAGAATCACCTACAAACAGATGGATATTTGGGTCCTGTCCCCTGTATTCAGCCTCCAGCCCGGAAACTCCTATTCAGTCCATTGGAACTTTGCTGGAACTTTCCTGTTTGGGCACCCTGCCTCGGTGCACAGCAGGCTGGGTACGTTATAGCTTTGACTGCAGCATCTTTGCATGGCAGGGACAAAGACGGTGACAGCATTCTATCAGTCCTAACAAGGTTGCCTGTGTGCATAATTGTTAAACTAAAGGGCTGTCGATCCACTGATGTGGAACAGGCGAGAAGCTTAAAGAATGGAGAAAACCCATAATCGCGGAGTAACTTGCATTCTGATTTATTATTTATCACATCATGGTTAAAACAATTTCCTACAGTTTTGTGTATTTTTAATATTATTTTGACATTGAATTTTCACCTAATGCAAAGGCAGGTTTCAGAAACTTTTTAAACATTTATATATTCAGGTAGTTAAGGGGGAAAATCCCTTTTTTATTAAGATACAGAATGCATGTTTATCAAAATTCATTTCAGATTCCATTTAGAAATATAGATATATCTTGGGTTTGAAAGAGCTTACCGAACTACAAAGAATGACGGATAGTATTACTGACAGAACAAAGTTGTGAATGATAAAAGAACCCAGGAAATGTTTATACCTGCATGGCTATAAATTAGCTAGTCATAAAAGGAAGGCTCTTCCTTGGCTCTCATGGAGCCAACATTAAGTCGGTAAATAGAGAAGATAGCACACCGTGAGTGCGTGCCTCCCTTGGCTTCGTGGGGTGGGATCAGGCCTCTCCGTGTCCCTGTCCTGAGTGGCCTGGTGAGCCCGCCCACCTGCGTTGCGATTTCCCTGGCTGTGGAATGCAGACATTGTCACCACGGTGGCTGGCTGGTTCTGTCCTCTCCGGGAGATCATCACCGACAGGCGGCTGGAGGCAGAATAGCCTGGCGAGCCCAGTGCCACGAACCCAGCTGATCACTAGAAAAACTGAGAGTTATAAACGTTAGTTACAATTCGAAAATGTGCCATTTTGCTGCTCCGAGCTGCATCTGTCAAAGCCACGCTAAAGAATGGGTGCCTCCTGCCATGGCCCAGCTGACTACAAGTTACGTTCATCTGAAGGATGGGGACAAACTCACAGGAAGGACTGGCACGCACCAGGCCCTCGGCAAAGGCTCCCAGCCGTTGCTGCCGGCCTGCTGAGCCGCCTCTGGGACAGGCGCCCATCCATACCCGCGTATCACAGGGCAGACTCTGAGACACCAGGATCACCTGTCAGGGTGGAAGCTGATTGCCGGTCCCGCCCCTCCTGGTCCTGATTCAGTACATCTGGAGGGAGGACCTAAGAATTTGCCTTTCTAACGGATTTTCCTCATGTTAGGAGACTGGGCTCGAGGGACCACGATTTGAGGACCACTGCCTTCCTAGCGGAGTTCTGTGCTTCCCAAGAATCAGCTTCATCCGTTCTCAGACCACCTCGAAGAAGATGCTTAGACTTTACCCCAAGAGATTGCTCAGTGAATATCTAGCTCTAGGTTTTAATGAAAATGTTTACAGCATGAATTTTTTTTAATTCTTCTTCAATTCCCTGGCAGACCCATTCATTCTTTAGTAGGCTGCTGTTTAGCCTCCATCGTTTTCGAGTTTATGTACTTATTTTAATGGTTCCCACTGTAAGTTGTGTTTTTTTTTAAGATTTTATTTATTTATTTGACAGAGAGAGATCACAAGTAGGCAGAGAGAGAGAGAGAGAGAGAGAGGAGGAAACAGGCTCTCCGCTGAGCAGAGAGCCCGATGTGGGACTCGATTCCTGGACCCTGAGATCATGACCTGAGCCGAAGGCAGAAGCTTAATCCACTGAGCCACCCAGGTGCCCCAGAAGTTGTGTTTTTGACCAATGAACTGCTGGTCCCAAGGGCATCTGAAAAGCCAGCCTGCACTGTAGGAGGGACGTGTGTGCTGACTTTCACAGGTGGACATGAGGATATTTTCTCCACAGTGTTACGAGGGTTGAGTGCTGGGCCATTTAAGAATATGTGAAATCCAGGGCCGCCTGGGCCGCATGGTCGTTTAAGTGTCTGACTCCTGGTTCTGGCTCAGATCATTATCTCAGCGTCGTGAGATCGAGCCCCTCATCGGACTCCACACCCAGAGGGGAGTCTGCTTAAGACTCTCTGCCCCTCCCCACCGCATGCTCGCTTGCTTCCTGGCACTCTCTCTCTCTCGAAAATAAATAAGTAAATCTTTAAAAATATATCCGAAATACGTACAGAAAAGCATTTTCTTTATGGATAGAAGCAGGGCTCGGTGGCAGCTGTGAGAAGTGATGAACACGCAGG
The DNA here is from genome assembly GCF_022355385.1 of Mustela nigripes. Classification (NCBI taxonomy): domain Eukaryota; kingdom Metazoa; phylum Chordata; class Mammalia; order Carnivora; family Mustelidae; genus Mustela; species Mustela nigripes. The sequence continues at coordinate 93,717,855 of NC_081557.1, forward strand.
AGTTTAAAAAAAAAAATACAGCAGTAAGAATGTTCCAGCCAAGGAGCTCAGATTCGGCATGGCCCATTTTATGCATAAGGCACCAGAGGCCCAGGAAGATGAAGAATCAGGCACTGTGCTAGGCATGGGATGAGAAACCATGAGCAAAATATGCAGGTTCCTTCCTTCATTGAGGTGAAACTCCTTTTTCTTGAGGAAACAGAAAATTCCAGTATCAGTGTTGAATTCTTAAAAAACAGGAGAATGTTTGGATTCCTTGGTTTTAAAAATTGGAGAACATTGTTATAAGCATACTGTGGAAGGTGGCAGGCAGCCCAGTATGCTTTGTTTCAAGTATAAACACAGTGGAATGAATGCCTTAAATTTTCCTTAATGCCGACTGACTTTTCATTACTAACATGATTCGCACGTATGCATTTCCTTCCAAAGAGATGAAGAAATAGGACCATTCGCCTCCCTCCATGGTGTTCCCTTTGGGTAATGGAGGTCATCCCACTTCCTGCTTAGACTCCTCAGTAGCTGTGGAAATAAGGACGGTAAGAACATCGTTATCAGTACCCTGTAAGAGGCAGTGTTTGTAACCTCCGGCCCTAGGCATCTCCTCTACCTGAACCCTGACTTCGTCTTCTGCAATGGGCCTTAATATTCTGTTATCGTAGATGACCAGGTAGAGACCTTGGTTTAAAAAGGTGCTCAAGGTCATAAGGCCTACCCAAGTGAAAACCGGATTTGAGCGCTAATCCTTCTGACTCCACTGTCATTACCCCAGATGCCCTTGGACAGGCGCTCTCCTTGTGTTCCTGGAAAAACCAGGTCTCTGGCCTGCATCTCCCATAGAACGTTTTCCCGCAGTCCTGAGATGGGGTGCACCTGTCCTTGGTCAAGGCAGTGTGTGACAGAGGGAAGCAACTGTTTTAGAACCAAAGGCGCCATCTATTAGCTCATAGAAAGGAGCCATTTTTGAATGTTTGTTTTTTCTAATTGTGTGTGTTAAGTAAAGTGATTGGACAAACAGTCCTCTCCCGCCTGCTAATCTGCTATAAATCAACCTTCAGATGTTAATAAAACAAGTCAAGACTGACAAAGGAAGTTCCATTTGTATTTTAAACTCCCAATTCATCAGGGTCTCCTCCTTTAGATCTTCTGTGAGAGTGTCCTTGGTCTTAACATAGCTGGAAGATAAAACACAGATAAAAGAGCCATTGTCTCAGAAGGGCATTAATAAAAAATGGATGTTGATCCTAATTGAGTAGTATTTAAACATGCAGGGTGGGGCCAGCGGTCTGCAGGGAGCCTCTAGGTCTGTTGGAATTTGCCTTGGTATCTCATTTTCCTCTTCTTGGTGCTGTGCCCTCACCACCCGGCTGCTGTAGCAGAGTGTACACTGTCAAACCAGAAGTGGAAAAGATATGTATAGACATCATACTATAGCAGATTCCAGGATCATCTGCTATTAACTGTTCTTACTTTGAAACAATGCACTTTCTCCCTCTTTTATCTTTCTCTAAAATCTCGTTCTGAGATGTTGTTCAGTTGATTCATTTTCTTTTCTCTTCTTTCTTCTGTAAGATAAAGAGCTCCCAATGGCCAAAAGTGGGACAATTTGCACAATAATATTAATAAAGCTAGTATTGGATTAGAAAACCAAAGAATAAGATAAACATCCATTTGAGCCTGCACTGATCTGAATAAATGAATAAATAGGGGGAAAGGGAAAGCTCTTGCACATAGAAGAACTTGAATCAGATACCACTTGAACAACGTGGTAGGAACGGCCCCAGGCAGGACCTACCAAGGAATGCCTAAATGAATGAGCGGAACTTCATGGAGAAAATAGAAGAGCTGCACAGCCTCAGACTATCTCCCCCCAAATACTTATTCATTGCTCTGGTCATTTTAACATGTACATATGTTCACAAATTCTTTGAGGGTTCGCTCTCCCAGAGGTGGAGCTGAAGTTACTCTTTCCCATGAACGTGGGCGGGGCCTGAGTGACTCTGTTTCTGAGTCTGGTTCTGAGTGTACAGAAGGGGAAAGTAGTAACTTTCCAGTGGAGAAACCCAGCATAGCTTCTCCGGGCTCACATGACCAGCAAAAGATCCATATGATACCACGTCCCTGAGATGGCGTGAGAAGAGCATCTCACCGCTGTGCTAATCCTTCCTGATGCTGTGATCTCAGTCCCTCATGAGAAAAACAGCAAACCTGATTGGAGGGACCTTCTACAAAATTGCTGACCAGTGTCCTCAGACTGTTTAGGAGATGGAGTAGTGTTGGACAATGTTAACTTCTTAGTTCTGATCATTATGCCATTATTAAGTAGGAGGTTAACATCAGGAGAAGTTTATGAGAACTCTGCTATTTTTGCTACTTATCTAGAAGTCTTCAAGTATTTAAAAACCTCTGGAAAAAACAAAAACAAAAATACGAGACCCCTCAAGAGCATAGGAAAGCCTAAGGTGAAGAAGTTGTAAGACTGGTCCTCTTTTGGACTCATGGATTCATTTGTTCATTCATTCATTCATTCATTCAACAGATACTTGTTGCCAGATGCCGTGGGGAATGCCAGTCGTGTAGTGGTGAGAAAGAATTGGATGCTTCTGGGTGCGGCACCTGGTTCAGGGGATATATTTGTGGGTCACCTGTGTCTGTGGGTGTCACAGCTGAAGGGGGCATGTGACAGTTTAAACAGGTGTGGAGATAAGCCAGGTGGAGAGCTATGGAAGCACATACGGGTGGTATTTAACCCAGTATAAGAGAGCATATCCCTAATTGCCCTTCAGAATAGGAGTAAACCCATTGTTTCATCCTTCATTTCAACTGTGTTCAGTGTTTTCCATAGGCACCACATACCTATAGCTTAAATTTTGAACTTGACTTCATTCTTTTAGATTCTGAATGCCTACTAAAAGTAAAAAGAGTGTCGTAACTTGCTCCGTGTGCCTTAGATCCTAAGGGATGCTATGGAGTTTGTAGGGGGAATGAGAGGATCTTCAGATTCTTTTAGGTTGGAATCATTATTTTGAATTATATTTAGCAACAAAAAATATATAGCATGAAGTATCTAGATGGCTGTTGTGGGTTTTTTTTTTTTAATTGGCTAGTAAAAATAGAGGAGTATATGAGATTTTTGATGTTACAAAGATATGCTCAAAATATACTAAAATCAGAACAAATATTTATGCAAAAGGATTTTCACTGAAGCATTTTTTAAAGTCATAAAACTTAGAAACCATCTAAATATATAAAAAGTGAGATATCTAAATGGCTTTTCTGGGATATATCTATAATGTACTGTAATACAGTAATTAAGAATTTTAGACACACACAGACACTCCATATATGGAAAGAAAAAGGAATACACTAAAATATTAGTCGTAATTATCTCAGAGTTGTGGGATTTTCTTACTTAGCCATTTTTGTCTTACTTTTTCTTCCGTGAGTACGTATGATTTCATAATTAGCATGAAAGTTAAATTTTGAGAAGGGTATTAATTCTTAAAAGTGCTGGTGTAGGCATCCCGGACTCCAAATGCGGTGGTTAATAACAAATGCTTTCAGTAAAAATAAGAATCCTTCCAGAGCTCAGGACAGATAGTTGAAGGCTTCTTGTGTAGCATAAATAATCACTGCGTATTAGCTCCATTTTTGTTCCCCATTTGTCAGTATGCTTTCCAAGAACGTCTTCCATGGTTTGTATGAAGGAGAAACCGTGGGTCGGTGATAGGTGTGTCCTCAGCCACTTGGCCAGCCTGGTGGGTACTCTCCCGCAGCGAGGGCGTCTCTGGGTGCTGGAAAGTCCTTGGGCTGTATAGCAAGTGGATGGATTCGACACTGCCTTTTCCTCAAAGAGACTGATCATCTCAATAAGAACCCTTGGAAATCTTTCTCTTCTAATGGGTCACAGTGTGGCAAATAGGTGTAGCCCATCTGTCAGTGCCCGTCGTTCTTGGGTGGCCATCTGACCTACCGTTAGTGACCATGACCGTCGTTACTTTGCAAAGTTAGGTCTGACCCAGGCCATCGGGCACAAAGAGAGGGGCCTGCTGGCCACCCTGGCAGCTTCCTGACACGGTATGCTCGGATTACAAACCCGGGGAAGGGACAAGTCATTGGAGCGCTGAGCCCGCCCACCCAGGCTTACTCTGTGCTCATGGGTCATTAGAGGCTGTGCTAAGACCAAGCCAGAGGAGGCCGCCCAGGTACATTCAAGCAAGAGGGCGAAGGCGACGAGCTGTCATCGTGAAGACGGATCAGGCTGATGGAAAAGCAAGTTAATTGACGAAGGCACCAGAGCTTGAGGTAGGACTGAGCAAATGGGAGTCCGGAACCAAGGTGAAATGAGGAGGAAAGGCATGGAGCCGGGAGTGGGAGAAGGAGCTAACGATGCAGAAGAGCGTGGGGGCCTTTGCATGGAAGCATTTCTACTTGGAGCCTTTCAAGGAACCATTCCTCTCCTTCCGCTCGGGCTGCACTCACGCTTAAAGGGGGTGAGTGGGGGCCCAAGGCCAGCTTTCATCTATCCGGTAAAGCAGCTCCACCCTCGGGACGAAAAGAAAATTAGAAAATTAACTCATGTGTTCTTTAAAAAAATAATAAAAACAAAACCAGGGGGCACCTGGGTGGCTCAGTGGGTTAAGCCTCTGCTGTCAGTTCATGTCATGATCCCAGGGTTCTGGGATCGAGCCCTGCATCGGGCTCTCTGCTCAGTGGGGAGCCTGCTTCTTCCTCTCTCTCTCTGCCTGCCTCTCTGCCTACTTGTGATCTCTATCAAATAAATAAATTAAAAATCTTAAAAAAATTACAGCTTTCTAGGGCATCTATAACAATCACTTAATTTTCTTAATGTGTTGAACTACAAACATCTAAAAAAAATTTTTAAAACTTAAAAAGATGCACCTTTTATATTCATTTTTTTCCCTAACTGGGACTTTTCCTATTAAAAGAATAGAATGGAGGACACGAATAGTTTAAGGGAACCTACCGTCCCTCCTTGGATTCACTGAACCCTTGCTTCCAAAGAATTCAAATAGCTTCCTGATCTTGGTAGCACGTTGTAACAAAAGTCGAGTGGTGGCCTCTTGGCCCCCCGTCCCAGTGTCCACGAGGAGCAAGGCTCGCTGGGGCTGGTCTGGGACCCGGGGCCTAATGCTGAGCACCCTATCTTACAGGGCCCACATCTTAAAGAGACAGTTGAAATCCACAGCCAGGTTGGGGAGTAGCCAGGAAACAAAGCTGGTGACCAGTGCATCTCAGAGTTCTCTCTTTGACCTGTTCACAGGCCTTTCATTGAAGCTTGTTTACCATGCTTTTCTTGTGGTTTGTGACAGATAAAAACTATATTGATTCCTAGCATCTGCTGGCAGTAACCTTTGAAAGGGCAGGCAATGCATCACCGCAGAATTGTATCTATCAATGTCGGCATAATAGAAAGACAGGGATGACGTGTAATCACAGCCCCGCTGGCAGATCGTGAGTCGGACCTGATACACTACTAGTAATGGGCAGTAGAAAGGGGACACGGACTAATATTCAGATAAATCTGGGGAGATGTGTCAATAGAAAGGACGATATTTGGCCATGAGCAAAGTTCAGAGGGCATGGTCAGCCTCCCAGAGAGCTGGAGAAGTTCAGTATCTTACCCACTGTTATAGAGCTAGTAAATGGGAGCGCCTCTCCCTGAGCCTCAGTTTCCCAATCTGTGAAACAGACCTGGGGAAGGATTCGATAAGATTATATATGCCGGTTCTCAAAGTGTGGTCCCTGGAGCAGCCGCCGTGGTGGCACCTGGGTGGGAACTTACAAGAAATGCAAGTTCTCGGGTCCCACCCCATACCTCCCAAATTAGAAACCCTGGGGTGGGACCCGGCAAGCAAGCCCTCCCGGTGAGGCAGATGCCTGCCAAAAATAGTTGAGCAGACATGTGCGAAACAGCCACCACCATACCTGGCACAGAGCTAGGGTTCAGAGAAGCAGCATTTCACCGGTGTCTGTATTAGTGGTGTTATTTAATCCTGACCACATATGCTAATTTTGTTTATAAACTCTCCCACCCTCATAGTTTTGATTATGATGATTACTCATAGTTAAGTTCATGGTCAAAACCAATCTCTTTTTGACAGATAAGCATTTGTGACCTGTAAGTGGGGGCCTAGAACTGGGTATATAATTCCTGGACTGATGATATCCAAGTCTAGAGGGTACCGGCATTCTAAAGGTTAACGTTCTAATGTGTGCTCTGGACATATTAGTGCTTTTGACGTGTCGGGAAGCTTCCAGCCTGGACAGTGAATAGCGCTACAATTTAATAACATAAATGGAGTCTGTCTGATTCTGCAAAGAAACGGCCTTCCTTGGGGCCCAGAATATATAGTCCCTTCTGCAGTTACACTCACAGTATTTTTAATCATTTCATGTTTTTATTATATCCCAAGTAGAAGGTGCTACAAAGAGTCCCCGGAGCTGGCAGTCACTCAAAAACCCACAAATCTAAAAAGTGAATCGAACAGCAAGTAACCCATTAGGGGTTTTCTTTTTTTTATTTTTCTCTTTCTTTATTTAAAAAAAAAAAGAAACTTTTTTAAAAAGAAAAACTACCTTATAACGTGGAGAGCGTTGATTTTGGCATCTTATACATGAAAAGTAGTAGTAATAATGTTGCCCAATTGTTGGTCTTTTCTCTGCAGAAATTATGGCTGTGCACAACTGTGGGGCTTTGACTGTGTTTCCATGAAGTACGTAATTCACACTCTAAATGTGACAAGCATGACTGCCCATAAACCTAACGACTTTTTTAAGAGCCCAAAATTCAGAACATTATTCTCTCGGAAACTGCACTTTAGTAACCCAGCAGAAAACTGTTCAGAGATCTGCTTCCATTGCAGTAAAGGCATCTGGGCGCGCCAGTGGGAAACATGCTGAAAGCTTTCCTACAGGAACAAATTTGTTGGAGGAATAAAGTGCGAACCAATTGCAATTGCCATATGTTAAGGAATTGGAAGAACAGAAGCTAGGACATGGCGAGGACCCTTGTGCCATTCCACCCTACCCCCGCCCCAACTAAAAAAATATATATATATATGTATATATATGTATATAAGTATGTATTTATGATGTATGTATGTGTAGGTTTGCTAGGAAACTGACACATGGGTTGAGATTCTGGGTATATAAAGTTTCAAAGTAATAGGAAAAACATCCCCAACCTGAGGTTCTTACTCTTAGGTGAACCCTGCCCTGCTTTGCTCCTGTAAGCAGCTGCTGAAGACGTGGCTAGGCTGGTCTGGGTGGCAGGGCACATTCACGCCGGCCCCCAAAAACAAGCCCCCCGCGCCTGGTCCGGGCTGATGCGTGGTTATTCTTTAGGAGGCTATGGAGAAGTGAAACTGTGCTTTACCTTCTCTTCCCCTGAGCATTCTACGAGGCTCCTTCTCTGCCTGCCTCTTTCTGCCTTCTGCTTCAGGCTCTTACTATTTCTCTTAAACTTCTGTTTGTGTCATTACCTGTATTTTGCAGCAAATTTTATCTACCAGATGCAGAGTGAAAATGCCTGCCATAATGGGGAGTCGAGCCTTTACTATTTTTTTTTCCTCCCTTCAACATCATATAGTTGAATTTCATCACTTTCCGGGGCAAACCTCAGCAGCCTCTTTGCGGCTTTCATTCTGGACCACTTGCTTTATTTCCCTGTTTGTTGTTTTGTCTCCACCGGCTCAACACGCGTGAGCACACAACATACAGTACCAGTAAAACCAGAGGCGCAGAAATTCGGCAGGTCCCGCGTGGGAACCAACAAACATTTTCTCTAGGTGGGAGCAGGCCGGTTAGAGTAGTTTTTGCAGTGGAACGCAGAATAAGCTCTTGGCTTTGGTCGCAGTCAGCTAGCTGCTTTGGGGAAAGGCTTTTTCATTTGTGAACTGGTTGCTCTATGAAACACGAGGAGAAATGCCATATTCTAGTTCTTGATGACTTGAAGAATGATCTACGCCAATTTATCTTCATGCAGACTTGATTTTTTCAAAATCCTTTTTTGAAGGGGAAATTGCAAGCCAGGATTCTCCCTGGAGACTGACCTCACTTGGTGGTGATTCCTGACCTTCTTTATCCCATGACTCATGGAGACACCGGTTTCCTTGAAACAAGTTGTCTAGGAACACACCCCGTTCTAAGATCTTCCTTGGGTCAGCCAGCAGTCTCGTGTTGGCGTACGCGGTATCAGGGCACAATGAGAATGGCTGGGCTCCAGGCCAGAGCTCCTCAGACTGTGCATAGGAATGATCTGAGTCTCTTGTTAAAATGCAGATTGTCACTCAGTGAGTCTGGTATGACTTTGCGATTCTGCATTTTTAATAACATCCCGGGGATTTTCAAAACTGCTGGAGTGCCACGCTGAATAGCAAGACTCTAGTGGGGCCGGCAGTAGGGGCTGCGCGGGCTTCCTCGTTATATTTTTTGACACCAGCGAGGGCTATGAAAACCCATCTCGGCGGTGAGCAGCAGAAGTGATGAGGAGGTTGCGCGTACGCTCTGCCTTCTGACTCCTTTATGAAGGTAGATCTGTGCCGGTCTTTCCTTAGAAGACCGCTGAGCGTTAACTGGAGTTTAGTGGAGGTGACACGGGAACACTCAGCCGCCTTTGCAGAACTGAAAACCTACTGATGGCAAAGCCCACCGGCCTAACCTCGAATATTCTCGACTCCTCACTCTTATTCCTCCAACCTGGGCTCTGCTGTCCTCTCCATACTCCCTTCCTGGCTCTTACCGACTGTAAGTACTCTGGCAGAAGTCTCTTAACTGATGGTGGCTCCGGCCCTTGCCCTACCTCCACTCTGCCCTCCCTCTCCACAGAGACATTATCTTTCAAAACACAGGTGTGATCATATCAGCTCCTGGATTAAAATCGCTTAATAGCTCCCTATTAATTACAAGATAAAGTGCAAATTCCCTAGCCTGGCATACCATGTCCTTCAATATCTGGACCCAATCACCTTTCCAGAAAGCATCCCTTCCTCCTAATTTTCAGAGCACCCTACACTCTTCCTTGGTTCTAAATGTGCCATGATCCTTCTTTCAAATTTCTCCTCTTCCCCGCCCTAGGACCCGTACCCCCAGCCTGAAGGAGTGGTTCCTCCCTCCTCCAGGCTCCCATAGCACAACAGAATTCTTCTGCCTTGCCACCCCATGTGGCCCTGGTGCGTGCACGTCACTATCTCCCTCAACATCAGGAACTTCTGGAAGCTGGGCTCTTTTCCCCATTGAGCACTTACAGACATGGTACTAGGGCCCATTTCTTTCCAAGAGGCTTGTGAAAATGTCTGAATCACGGAAAGGAGAATTGTTGGCTTCAGAATGAAAGGTGCAGTTGGAATCATCATTTCAAAAGCCAAAATATAGGAATCACTTGCAATCTTTAATTCAAAATTATAGTTAATGTGAGACATGGGTACAATGTCTGAGGGCCTACATAGATCTTAAAACAGCCCTTCCTTGGTACCTTTGTCCAAAGGCTTTCATTGAGTGTTTGCTCTGTGAGCTGACACCGTGTTGGGCTTCGGAGATACAACGGTGAGGAAGGAGAGTGAAGAAGGAGCCCAGGTTGTGGACACAAGACCAGTGTGTCAAGTCTCATACATCCAGATTGTCCCATCTGGCTCTCAAAATAACCTAGTGAGAGAGGTATTTTTATGCCCATTTTATATGTGAGAAACCTAAGATTTAGAGAGCTGAAGGAACTTTTCTAGGGTCTAGCTAATAAGTGACCCTTTTCTAGGGTCTAGCTAATAAGTGGTTGATTGATTGAACCCAGATCAAAATCAAAAGAAGGAAACCACCCTATAAACAAGCGATCACAGAACTATTCTGTGTCATGGGGGCTGACACCAGGCAAGGCACCATGAGCCAGAAGCCTAAGAAAGCTGGGGCCAGAGGCACAAGGTTTCACAGAGAAAGCTAATGACTTAGAGCTGGATCCTGTAGGACGAGTGGGGATTCCTCTGTGGGCAGTTTCCCTGCCTTTATAAATAGAACAGTAATGGGTAGTTTTGATCAAATAATAATACTCTAAGAAATTAATGTCCATAACTAGTGTCAGTCACCAAGTTTTCTATTGATTCACTTCCCACATTCAAAGGGCTATTTTTACCTAAGAGTGTCTATTAGCGTCCAAGTGTAATTGTCAAACTAAACCAAATATTATTCATTTTGTCTAGGCACTTTTCTTTCCTCCAGTGTCTCATGAAGAGCAGAGGGGATCACACCCCTTCATGCACAGTAGCACACCACTTAGTTGAAGGTTAGGTTTCTAGAGACCTCAGATATCCCGGACACACCCGGCAACTCATTAATAAGCAGGAAAGGTCTCAACACCATAGCTTTCACAAAGCTCTTGCACTTAATAATAAAGGAAAGAATTATCTGCAAGAAGTGACAGCCAGCACTGGAGGGGAGCAACAGAGGACACACACGAGCCTCACTGGCTGAGATTCTGTAAGAGAAAGGCCTGATACTCCCACATATTCCATTAACTCATACAATCTTCTCCATATAAGCAGCATAGGACAAAGAGAATGGGGACGTCAGCGAGCTCTTTGGAAATTGCTTTTGTTTCATTTCCTTTGGATTTGGGCACGTAGAGACCCAGGTACACGGAAAACTCACTTTTGTGGAATGTTCCATTCCCTCAGGAGACAAGTCGGGGATCTGAGGTAGTGATTCTGGAGGTTTTCCACCAAGGATGGTGTGGTAACCTGTCACTGGTGACCCTTCACATTCTGGGGACAAGACTGTTCTCGGAACTTAGTATGGTGCTCTGGTTAGACGGGGGGAAACCAGAATACAAGGCACATTTTTCACGCTGTAAACCGAACCTAATTCCAGATGTCCAGTCCTCTGCTTACCACCTCTGTGGTTCACCTTCTACTTTTCTCACTCGCGATGGTTTTAGTTGGCAATTTAACATACGTGATGGAGATGTTTTTAATTTACTCTGTGCTTTTTAAAAAGTTAGCCTTGAAATGAATAATAGCTAAAGCTCTGAAATGGGAAAAATTCCAGCAGATTATGGGCGATCAGAAGAAGATCCTGATTGTCTAGACAGAGGCTGCATGGAAATAGTGATGATGCTAAGGAAGAAGTTGGTAGAGGAGAAGATTACATTTTGTTTAGCATTTTCGGAATTTTAAAAAATGGTAATACTCATTTCTTCACTCGATTCTCATAATAACCCTGGAGAAAGCTACCACTTACCCTTTCTAAAATATAAAAACAGACTCAGAGTTTGTCCAGTTACACCACCAGTACGCTCCGAACTCCTGTTCTCCAAGTCCAGTGGTCTCATTTCTCCTCAGATGTCCCCTTATGAGGGAAGGACGAGGCACATGTCCTTAGGACACTTGCCTCTAATTTCAGTGATTAATCAGCAGCCCACACTCCAATGATACTAATCAAGTTATTTTTTATAACGGCTCCAATTTAGATAGTTAGAGCGCCTATCTGACTCACACAGGCTTCGCATGAAGAACTTGAGAGTCATGAAAAATAGAATCTGGAATTCTTTTGGCCCCATTCCATATACAGTCCCTTCATCAAACTCTGACCTGAAAGGCGCTCGCTTACTCGAATGCCTCTTTCCAGACTCAGCTGGCACCAGCAGCTCAAGAGCCCACCACTTGCTTTATGACTGACAAATGGTAAAGGGAATAACTCACCAATAAGGGCCTCAGTCACGGACCCTGATTTTCCAGCTAAGAAATTGCCATTTCCTATGATAGTCCAAAGCTACTTGGCTTCCTGGTAGGAGATGTGAGTCAGTTGAACGTTGCAGCATTATTCGGCATGATGATTATCATGGATTTACAGCTGTTTCTTGCACAAACCATATTACACACACTCGGAGGACTCTCTAGAATGAGAATCTGAAACCTCGATCCCTCCCGTTCCCTCGTTTTCTGTTTCTCTAGTAATGTCAGTTGAAGCTGACATTCTCTCTGAGTCCATATCTGATGTGTTCCAACTGATATCCTCACTTGCTTGTCCTGTCGGCTCTAAGCTTTAAATTTGGAAGGTTTTCAGTGGCTCTTGTTGGCAGGAAAAATGAACAATGAGACGTAAAAAGAGACTTGCTATTACAGCCAAATTTCAGTCACGCAGGTTGTCAATACTAATGAACGCCCTTGAAGCAGATACTGTAAATGCCTGAACTTGCAGTCAAGCTGCCTTTGAGTTCGGATCATTCAGCAGAACAGACATCTTCCCTTTAAATACTGAAGGGCCGGTGTCTGGACTCTGGTTAGAGAGCAGATTTTTTCCAGGGTCACCTATTAGAACATGCGATCGCTGGTAGGCTTCACGTTCCCTTATGTGCTAAGGGTATGACTTTAGCTTTATTCCTAAATCATATAAATGAGATACAGTAGATCCTTCCAGCACTTTCCCTCTGCACTTTGGCATCATAAAGCCTCATTAATCTCGTGTAATTGTTAATAACACCAGATCTAGAGTTATTTTTTTAAAGATGTTATTTATTTATTTATTTGACAGAGAGAGAGATAACACGTAGGCAGAGAGAGAAGGAGAAGCAGGCTCCCTGCTGAGCATAGAGCCTGATGCAGGGCTCAATCCCAGGACCCTGAGATCATGATCTGAGCTGAAGGCAGAGGCTTAACCTACTGAGCCACCCAGGCGCCCCAAGATCTAGAGTTAAATAGGCATGGATTCAGGTACTGGTTCCAGCCACTTAATTAACTTCCCTAAATCTGTTTCCTCATCTGTATAATGGGGGCAATAGTAAAATGATGAAACCCCCCCCCCAGGATTGTTGAGGGTTAAATGAGATAATGTAAAGCATAGTGTCTGGCACATAGAAAACATTTTTAAAAGATATTAGCTGTTGTTATCATGCCAGTGATTAAAATAATACCCCCTCCAGGAATAGTGGGAGTTTTCTGGATATTAAAAAAAAAAAAATTTAGATAATAATGAACACTTTGGAGAAGAAATAATTTGCTTCTCTTGCCCCAGGACTGGGAGAAAAGCAGTCCCTTCCCTCTTCTTCCCTGTGTGTAGTGATTATCGTTACTGTTACAGCCTTGTGATTTTCAATATCTTATTGTTAGTCTTTTGACATCCTGGAGGCAAATGTGAAGGAAAAAAAAAAAAAGAAAAGAATCAGCTTTTAGTGAGTTTAAGAGAAAAGTGACCTCAGTTTAATCATGGTACCTCTTATCAAAGGGAAAATGATATTAAGTTAGGTACTTAAAATCCAAGTATAACAAATAAGGGAACACATGGGCCCTTCCCATTGAGACTTGAGAGAGGGGTTCTGAGGAAATTCAATTTAAAGAACTTTACAGAGGAGCAGTTAGTAACAGCAATATTGTAAACAATCTCCACCTCTAATCAGCTTACGACTTAGGGGCATTGACATGTGTCACTTACAGAAAAGCAACCACATCCCCATAGCCTTGAAATCCTAGATTTTTCATTTGATTAGAAAAAAAGGCAACATTATATTTTTCTTACACGGTGATAGCTCACCGGAGGCCGCTGTGATGTATAATATTATAAATGGTTTGGCTGCTAATAAGTCTTCTGGGTTGAAAGAGAAGTCCAAGTTGCCTTAAGTCTTCTTAGGAATAACAGAACCTAATATTTGTATCTTCCTTTGCGGTTTCCCAAATATATCAGTATGTATTTTGAGTTTTAATCATGTAAATCTTTAGTTATGAACAGCCTGTGGTTTGGGAGAAGTGGGTAGCTCTATTTGTGAATTACAGTTGTCAATTCCCGTTACCCCAGGCCTGAGCTGACTTGGGGACACAGGAGTGCTGTGTTGGAGGCTGTGTGAGCCTACGGTCTGTCAGATCCCAGCTTCTGCCTACAGGATTCCTCCCTCTTAGAATGTGACTTTCTTCCCCAATAGCCCGTGCACACAGGTAGGGGAATTTTACACGGCTGGCTCTCACTCTACAAAGTCGTCATTCGATATATCCCCGGGAATATAATCTCATATCGCCAGTTCATTACAAAGCGGTTGATACACAAGATCAACAGTTGGCCTTCAGCACATTCTGTCTAAGAGAAATGATCTATTTTGAAATGCTGGAATACCACCCAGCCTTGAATTGCTACTAGGAGCAGCTCAGTCTGAAACTGTTCTTTTATTCTTCTTTTGCCATAAACGAGCATCACAGAATCAAATCCATTGAGAAGAATCTACTTGCTTTGCCAACACAATTATTTTTATAAGAGCCTCGGTCTTCAGATTGTACTCATCCAAAGTCCAAGTTGGATGATGGTAGCTGCTTGTTTTTGTTTGCTTGTTTTTTATGAATATTTTTTTAAGAGCCCCCTTTTCTCCCAAGAGCCCCCTCCCTAAGCAGATGTACCAAGTATATAGGACTCTTCAGCAAGGTGATTTGAATGCCATCCTGGCAGCAAATAAAAGTGACTTTTCCATTCTGGGAATTTCTTTTTTAATTCTCATAAAACCTGTCCTCCGGAAGGAGTTTTTCTTCAAGGCTAGGCTTTCCTCCCTCCAAAAAAAAATGCCATCTTTTTGATCCACAAAAAGCCACAAAATCTGTCTGGCTATGAAAATAAGTTAATGGAGAAAAAAAAAAGTCTAGGATTTTTACCTTTCCATGTGAAGAGCCGAAGGATTCAGTGATTATTATTATTATCTCGCATAGTTTATCTGCATTTCTTGTATTGCCCTTTGCTTTCTTGACAGGTGAAATTTAGTGAAAAAGCTGGTTCATCTTTAATGGATAGGTATCACTCCCAACACACATTCTCATGGAGGGGATTGTGCCTCCACATTTTATGAGATTTGGCAGCTTGGACCTTAAGCATCATAATGGCTTAGCCCCTTTGGTGCTGGGGCTCTGATTTAAAAGTCCTATTGAGCTCAGTCTTTTCAAGGCAGAGAGCTCCTGTGATGGTTACAATTGAATTAGAACAGGCACAAATGCTATAACTACTTTCTTTTGTCCCAATCTTCCTTGCAAAGAGTTTTCACACTTCTAATCAATGTTTCCTTTCACAAAAGAGATTCTTATCCCATATGTAAATACCAGTTGGACTGTGCTTGACCTCAGTTCCTCAGCCCTAATGTTGAAAACCAATAGACCTAAAGGTAAAAACAGCTTGATGGTTATTAGTCTTTCAAGTTAAGACTCCGGTCACCTTTGGTTTGGCATGGTGTAAGGGATCATTCCCTTTAGAACAGAAAAGCAGAAACAGCTCTTCTTGCAAACGAAGTAGTGCAAGATTAAAGGATTTCATGGGGACAAGAGAAACTTTACATAATTCTTTACAGTAACGTTTGTCCCATTTTAAAACCTGACAGCTTTCCAGTTTCCAAGTTGATGGCGGAATTATCAAAAATCTATTCACTAGGTAAATTTGTTGGCCTTAAATCCACCAAAAACTAGGCTTGGAGCTGTGGAAAGTAAAATCTGGTGGTGCTCTTTTATACTACCCCTTCCAAAGGCAGCTTCAAAATATAAAGGATTTGCAAGGCCTGAGATTTGCAAAACTGGACCTTTGTGTAAGTTGGTGTGGTTGATGTTCGGTTAGACCCTCAGCTGAATGCATCGTGGCCAACCACCGCCATAAGCATCAATATTCTTGGCTGGTCCCCCTTCATGTGCATTTTGGAGTTAAAGGTGAAATTCCATCTTTAACCCCCTTGTGGTTGTCTGAGAAGTGATTGATGAACTAGATGTGATTTCCTGCAGACCTTTCAAAGGTTGGATGAAAGATGGAATTTCAGCCTCTTTAAAAAAAACAAAACAAAACAAAACAAAAAAACAACCCAGGCCTTTTGCTTAATACAGCCTTTAAAATTAATGTCCTTTTTTGAATGCCAAGAAAACAAAGGGGATTTCTCAGAGTGTATGCGGCCTGACACAATAGGCTTTAATTGGTGTCAAGGAGATGTTGGGATGAATGGAGAAATGCCCATTTAGCTGATAAGACTGAAAAGTGGAGCCTTGTTATGAGCTGTCATCTCAACGTGTATTTAAACTATAGCAAAACTGAAACATATTTGCCATATAGATCATAATGACTCCAAAGGAGCCATTATACTCTATTATGTAATTACATAATCAAAGCATGCATAGTAATCAGCTTTTGGAATTCAATGCTAATCAAACATACCTATAGTATGTGTTTAAGCTAAAATAGAGAACGTTAATTTGCCATTAGTCAACTAAACAAGAATGTGTATACAGAATATTCATGAATAGCTTAATGTTGTGTCAGATGATATTTTTTTGTTTTATATTCAGGGGAAATCAACAATTTTAATTGAAGAAAAAACCAGCACTGAGGAAGATTACTCTTTAACTTGCCGCTCAAAAATTTGCCTCACCTTTTACTGATTATAAAAGGAGATTAGATTAAATTCAGTAATTTTTTTTTCCTTCCATAAGCTCAAGTGACACAACAATAATTATATTACAGGAGATTCTTGGTGAGATCCTGACCATCTCCATACTATAGGATACGGTATTCTAAATACTACACATAACACAAAGGTTCAAAACAAAACAAAACAAACAAAAACCTCTAGCATATATTGCTTTAGTATTTAGAAACAAACCAATAAGTGTTAGTCAGAAATAGCCAAGAGTAGAAATACGTTGGTGGCCCAATGGGAGATGTGGCGTCTGCTTTGGCCTGAGCCCTAGTACCTTCGTCTACAAAATGGGAGTGTTCTTCTGAGAGCTTCCTTTCAGTTCCGCTGACCTTTGATTTCATAAGGGTTTTGTGAAAAAGAAGGTGACGCAAATGACATGCTTTGGTCAATGTCACATCATCTTGCCCATTCGGTTATTTGGGGAGTCGGTTTAGTTTATTTTAACTCCAAACTCTATGAGCTGCAGGGTTCGCACTGGTAATCATTTGGACCACTGAGTAGGCAGTCCTTGGAACATTCGACTTAACTGTTCGGGATAGCCAAACACGGATGGCGATCAAAAAGGTGAAGACAAGCTTTGTAAACAGCAGACAGATTGAATGCCTTTGATTTTTACATAAATACTCAAGTATTCACAAAGGATTGAAGTATCGCCTCTCTTTGAAATAAAGAGTTCTATTTATGTTCAAGTGGTCTTGCCCTTAACCTTAATGCACGTTGATGGGCTTATCTTTTTTGGACGCTGGTTCTCACAGTCTCTCCTCTGCACTTTGGATGACTAAAAACATTACTGTAATATTTAAATGGGATAAACTCTTTCATCAAAAGCCTTCGTGTCTTGAACTTCAAATAATTTATTTTCAAATTACTTTTACTGTAATTCTTATTAATTCAAATAGGTTTCTGATTTGATATAAAATGCTATAAATGCAAGGAACAGTTTAATGAATTGAAAGATAGGATTGAGTCTTTTAAAGGAAATGTACAAAATATGCTGTACAAAATAATTGCTTAGATAGAAATCAAATCTTAATGGCTTTGTTAATGATTTGTAGTGAACACTGTGTTTACGTTGACTTGGGGGAACACACACAGCTAGAAAGATTTTTTCCCTCTGGGTTTCGACAGAATCTTAATTTTTTTTTTCTTTTCCTGAACCATACTCATTTCTAGTGCTAGCTCTCAAAAGTGTTAGCAGGAATCATGGGGCCTCTCTTGGTGATGGTTTTAATCAGGTCGGGGGCAAGTGTGGTTCTTTCAAGTTGGGCATATACCAAACATTATAAAAGTGGGGACCCCACAGACAGAAGTGGGGCAAAGCCATTTGAAACTTTAAGACACAGGGCTCACAGACCAATAGAAAATAGGTTTTCTTTTCTTTTCTTTTTTAAGATCTTGTTTATTTATTTGATAGAGGGAGAGAGAGAGAGAACAAGCAGGGGGAGCTGCAGAGGGAGAAGGGAGAAGCAGTCTCTTGCGAGGCTCAAACCCAGGACCAGAGATCATGACCTGAGCTGAAGGCAGGTGCTTAACTGACTGAGCCGCCCTGGTGCCCCAATAATAAGGTTTTCAAAAACAAGTGTTTTGACTCTTCACAAAGTCTAAACTTAGATATCTCTTGGAGGGGAAGAACTAATATTCCTGAGACTTTAATTAGTGCAAAGTTTTAAGAACAAGGGTGGCTCTTTCGAGTTAATGACTACATTGATCATTGGCAGGTTTTGTTCATTTTGGGAGGGTTTTGTTGTTGTTGTTGTTGTTTTGTTTTTGCATTCTGTATTCTTGGTTTGACTTTTGCCTGTTTAGACAAGCTGACTGTGCTGATTTCATGCTAGGTTCATTCTTCCATACAGCCTTAATATGATTTTGCTACTAAAGGAGTAGGTCAAGGGACTCTATTTGCTCTTTCTCTGGGCAAACTGTCTTCCCAGTTAAGAGTCATCTGTGTTCCTCAGTGTCAGTAAGAGTTTACATAGTTGCTATAGTATAAACCAAATTCTGTTCTAACTATGACTTGCCCTTTTATTATGGACTTGACTGGAGAGACTCCCCTGGTGTAAATGAAGTGCTTTCTTTATTAGCAGCCAGGCCGCGGGGGCGAGCTCCCTGTGCTGGCAAGTGGCCGCCATGCGCTGGTAATGAAGGCATTCTCCAGGGGCAAAGTGTGCTGAGTGCCGAGCAGAAGACGCCGTAGTAAACAAGGTGCTTTACAGTCAGGACACTCTCTCTCTCATCTTCAAGTGCGTAATTGTGTTCTGGATAAATTATGGAAATTAAAAAAAAAAAATCAAAGGTTGCTCGTAGGGAAATAACCCTCTTTAAAAACAAGTAAATTCTCCAAGGCAGAGCCAATAGAATCCTGGCAGCAGAGCCTGAGGTTGGCTGGGTGAAAAGTACAAACTGTATGGGCCAGAGGAAGCGGAACTGGGTTCAAACACCGGCCTCGGCACTTAACTGAATTACATGAGGCAACTTGTTTGAACTTCTCTGGGTCTCCTGTTCTCCACCTTTAAAGTGGGGGTATTGAAAACTCCAGGAGTTTGAGAGGGAAACGTGTGCAAAGCAGCCAGTGCAGTGCCCGGCCCTAGAGAAACATTTGCTCCCTTACCTGCTTCTCATTTTTTTTTTTTTTAAGATTTATTTATTTATTTATTTGACAGACAGAGATCACA
>NC_081557.1:93737049-93756576 GCF_022355385.1 Mustela nigripes
CCCCCACTTTAAAGGTGGAGAACAGGAGACCCAGAGAAGTTCAAACAAGTTGCCTCATGTAATTCAGTTAAGTGCCGAGGCCGGTGTTTGAACTTCTCTGGGTCTCCTGTTCTCCACCTTTAAAGTGGGGGTATTGAAAACTCCAGGAGTTTGAGAGGGAAACGTGTGCAAAGCAGCCAGTGCAGTGCCCGGCCCTAGAGAAACATTTGCTCCCTTACCTGCTTCTCATTTTTTTTTTTTTTAAGATTTATTTATTTATTTATTTGACAGACAGAGATCACAAGTAGGCAGAGAGAGAGCAGGAAGCAGGCTCCCCACTGAGCAGAGAGCCTGATATGGGTCTTGATCCCAGGACCCCAGGATCATGACCCGAGCTGAAGACAGAGGCTTTAACCCACTGAGCCACCCAGGCGCTCCCCTGCTTCTCATTCTAGCGTCAGGCTCTGAGATCTGCCCCATCACCCTCTTCAGGCAGCCGTATCGTGGATGAGGGAGATGCCCATCGGTGCTAGTGTTGTGTGTAATACCCTTAGAAATAATTTGTAACCAAATGAGGTTTCAGGAAAGAATCCATGAGTTAAGCCTGTTGAAGACTGAATGAATAGGGGACGGACGAGCCCGTGGCACCCCCACTCCAGCCCTAACCCATTTGGCTGAAATGGTCTTTACTGATCATAGAATTTTTTTTTTCTTTTCTTAGACAATATGCTTTCTCTGTCTTGTGATAAATGTCCTAGAAGCTTCTAGTTTACTGTGGGAGACTTGCTGGCCTCACCAGCGCCAAAGTTGTATTTTTAGAAATTGGGGGACAAATCGGAAAGTTGTAGGGAATACAATTGCTGATATAAATAAAAATCCATTTTGATTCTTTCTCTTAAACCTCACCCATCCATATACACCAATTAGCAGTCAAAAATGTCTATACTTGTCAGACATTGTTCCGCCCTTAAAATAAATTACCTTGCTGTTAACAGCCTTATTTAATGTCTACGGTATGTTGTACCTACTTGATTTCTCTTGCCCAGAACATGTGCTGTTTCTGCCTTGACAGTATATCTGCTAATTGAGTTTTAGAAAATCAGGAAGGCTTTTCTTAAACGGATTATTTAAGAAAGGCCCCTACATGGCCTGTTTGTACCCTTCTGCTACACATCAAGTTGTGTTCTATAACAACCTAATTGTCATGATATCTATTTCAAGGGGGAATTTATCAAGTCACAGTGCACCCTTCTGTTTGGAAGAAATATTTGAGGATGTGAGCAGAAATTATTTTTACAGAAAGGCTTCAGGCAGTTAAGAGTACTGACATACAAATCGTATTTTCATCACTGTCATTCACATCCCGCGCCTCAAATAAATAGGTCATTATTATTCCATCGCAACCGTCCTATGGCGCCTCAAAGTATGGAGCTCTGTTTAATGTAACTGCTGTCCAGCTGACCCGTGTAATTTATTGGTGATTTTTACAGTGACATTCTCGGGCCACCACCATTAGCCAAGGCACTCTGATCTCTTTCAGCAAAATACTTCATTATCACTTGTGATTTTTTTAGCATTAGTATTATAACCATGTTAACATAGCAAGGAACTGTCATTTTCTGAGACATCAGATTTGAGGTTGGCTTTCGCAATTTCAACAAATAATACAGTAGCAAAGATGATACTACCACGGTTTTGCAGAGCCCATCGTGCGGCAGAGCACACGAGGGCAAAAATGTGCAGATGGCAAAAATTTTACCTGAAGGACTTCATAATAACACACCAAAGTGATCCGGTCTTATGTTACCTAATTATAAGTAGTAATTAAGAATGTATACACTTTTTAACAAGCAACACCCCTGTTTTATTACTTTAATTGCATAAAACATAGGATCACAGTCACCTCCTCTTTGTCTCCCGTCTCCTCTGCTAATGTCTGAGAGCCTTAATGTGGGTCTGGATGGTACTCAGAGAGAACACACCAGCATTCTGAGGAAGGACTGACACTAAAAGGTATAGTTCTACAGAAAGCATCTTATTAGGGTCCAGTGGAATTGTAACTGGCTTTAAGTTCCAGTACCCCCCAAGATGGTGGTCAGGACTTGTAAGGTGCGGTTAATGTTGAAGGGACTGAGGCCTATCCCCGGGCAGTCTTTCTATAGGTTCCTATTATGGTGTTTTTTTTTTTTAAGATTTTATTTATTTATTTGACAGACAGAGATCACAGGCAGGCAGAGAGGCAGGCAGAGAGAGAGGAAGGGAAGCATGCTCCCTGCTGAGCAGAGAGCCCGATGCGGGGCTCCATCCCAGGATCCTGAGATCATGATCTGAGCCGAAGGCAGCAGCTTAACCCACTGAGCCACCCAGGCGCCCCTCTATGGGTTCCTTTTAGAAGTGGGAGATTCTTATTTATGTTGGTAACAGACTTCTTTAGATAGAAGAACTCTCTGCCTACAACCCAGTAGACCCCATTTGGTATTCTAGTCACCTTACAGCAAGTCCCGTGACTTCAGACCGATGCAACGCTGGAATCGTGCAGTTTAATTTTTCTTGAATTTTCTTACTAGATTAGGTTACCCTGAGGAAATAAGGGTATCGTCCTTTTTGTACATACTTTTGCCAGGGCCAGGAAAAAACACCTTGAAAAGCTTGCTTGATTGGCAGGAATTCCCCTTTCCTTGTTCTTTTCTCCAGTCTGGGAATCCACTGCTCCCTCCAGCCAACTTTTGAATTCTGGGTTTGTCACAGAAATCTGCGGAGGGAAAAAGAAGCATTCCTTCGTGGATTTTGTTTTTGTTTTTGTTTCTTGGGATTGTTTTTTTTGTTTGTTTGATTTTTTTTTTTCTTTTTTTTGGATCACTTTTTCTCTTTGTTGTTATTCCACAACATTGTTCACCCCACTAAGCCTTTGCTGCGGAATCAAACTAGGGAAAGTTTCCCCTTTCGCTCACTACAAGGCCTGTGGGCCCGCATGCTCACACCAAGGTTAATTTCCTGCATCAGAGATCTCAAGGCTGGGGTTTCACGTTGGTTGACTCCTCAAGCACCAAGAATTTCTGTTTGTCTGTGGCTCTAATAATTTTGTCCTTATCCCCTAGTTCCCTCCCTTCGAATCCTCTATCAGAGGCTGGTCTGTTTCTAGGTAGATTTGGCTTAAAGCCATCTCAGACACCCTGGTCACACTTCCTCACTGTGTCCTGCCAAAAAAGGGTCCTTCAGCAGAAATTACAATAGCACGTGGAAATCTTCCATTTCTTCTAATTACATCTCTATGTGCGCGCTCTCTCACAATAGTATTTATCTTTGACCTTTGTTTCTAACTGTGAAAAAAGTTGGGGTTTGGGCTTTTCTTTTGTTTTTGTTTGTTTGTTTGTTTTGGTGGGGGGAATGCATGAACCACCCTGATCTATAGTCACCTGGAAAGCTTGGGAAGAGGGACCAGGAGACTCCATTCTCAGATCCATACCACTCACCACGTGGAGTTGCCTGGTAAATGTTGGGATTTGACAACTAGAAAGAGGATGGTGAGGATGATGGCAGCCACCATTTATTCAGTCTTATAGGAAGCTAGACTCGGTGCTAAATGATCTATATTTATTGCCTTCCTCAATCCTTCTGACAGCTCTCTGAGAGGGCTTTGAATTACTGTCCCCATTTTGCAGATGAGAAACTGGTTCAGGGACTTTAAATGCTTTACTTGAAATCATACAGCCAAAAAGCAATCATCTTCTTCCCCTTCCTGATCGACCACCATACCCATCGCCCATGCTACAGTTTTTACTCCACACGTGCAGATTCGATGCCCATTTCCACCCACCTGGCAGTTTCTGGAAGATCAGGACAGTGCCCTGTATTTCTGTATGCTCTGCTGTGCTGGTGCAGAACAGGACATTCAACAATTACTTCATCTTCTGCTCGTCAGTTGAATTCTCTTCTTCCCCTTCCTGTGCTGTGGATCAAATGGGTCATTTACGAGGGGCTGCGGCTCCTGTCACTAATCACAGAAGCAACAAATGAGAGCAGATGTGGAGATAAGCCTTCTATCAGTGAATCCGAAAGCCTTGACTTAGTGAGGAGTTCTGAAAGAGAAAGTCTAAATGGCTAGATGGGGGGCCATCGACAGAAGGAGCAAGGCTCAGGACCGCCCAGGGCTCTGGGTGAGTCATGAAGCCATGAGTTTCTGAGAGCAGAGTAACAGACTGAACTAGGAGCCTTCCCAGGATTTTACTGGGCTTCCAGACAGTCCTAGTTGGGTAGGTCCTCCCTCTCCCACACAGTAAACAGCTGAAGTGCCTATACCTTGAGAATGACGACATCTGCTAACAAGATGAGATTATTTACCGAGCCCGCCTCTCTGCTCCTATTAAGTGGCCCCTAGAGTTTCCTGTGAGGCAACCAAATAGCTTAGCTCAAGGGCATGTGAGCTGAGGGTAGGTATATGCTTTTCCCCTACTCCATCCCTGAGAGCGGCAGTTTCTTAGAAAAGTCAACTCTCTGACCTTTCGGTACCTTTCCAACACACTCCTCAACGGGTACAAGATAGCGGAGGCCGGGACGTTGCATCATGACTTCTAAGAGCATGTTGATCCCAGCCTTAGTTGCATTTTGCCCCTGGGTCTCTCTGGGGTGAACGGACTCCCTTCATGGACGGTGGAGGAAGATGGGAGCCACACCATTGTCGCCCTTGGTGCCCATTTTGGAATACATTTCTTGTCTCTCGTTCTTACGAGAAAATATGAACCAAATTTTAATTGATGGAAATTCTTTTCTCCCTCTTTCTTTTTAAGGCGATGGACAGAATTTGTTTACGAAAGACGTGACAGTGATCGAGGGAGAAGTCGCAACCATCAGCTGTCAAGTCAATAAGAGTGACGACTCCGTGATTCAGCTTCTGAATCCCAACAGGCAGACCATTTATTTCAGAGACTTCAGGCGTAAGTTTCTATCTCTGTAGCATTAGGTGGCAACTTTTTCTTCCTACATATTGTCTTGATAAAGAGATTGCCAAGGCCTCCTTTTCTAAATTTAATGTTAGATGCTTAAAGTTTAGTCAATTCTTCAGAGGGAAGAAGAGACATGCAATCATAATCTTTCTACTTAATAGAAACCTTGAATGGTCCCTTTTAAAAGTAAAGCAGTCTTACTTTGCAATAGGAATTGATTGTAGTAATTCAAGGTGAATTGCAATTGAGTCCCAAATACTTCGCTGACACAAACAACTCAAATAGGGTAAGGCAAGGAAAATATAGCATTCTGCAGGGTGGTCTGTTCAGTTTGAAGATGGAAGTTTCCAAGACAATGTGTGCCTATAAAGAGAAAACCAAAATGTCCTATCACCGTAACCTCTGGTAGACAGAGGTTACCATGGGCTGAAATCTTACCAAATGTAATATCTCTGTAGGTAATTATCAGAACTTAATTGTATATCCCAGAAATGGTTCAGATGCATGTCAGAGTCTTTCAAAAAATGGCTCTTTGGGAGCATGGGTGGCTAATCAAAGCAGATGTCGAGGAATGACCCTTTACATCCGCTTGTCCGCGTTCTCCCCAATGCCCCAGAACATATCATGAACTAGGGAAAGAGTTGGTAAAACTAAGGAACATTGCAGAGGATGAACGAAGGTCAAAGAAGAGGGGCCGGTCATTCTTAGAGTGAATTTTGGTCATTATGAATGAAAGCTAGCCTTTGCCAAAATTGACATAAGGACTTTAAAAGTGAATATTTGAAATTAATAAAAAGCCCACATACCTGACTTTTGCAGTGACTCTGCTTTCCTACGGTTCCTGTTGTGAAGTTGAATGTAATTAGAAAACTGCAGTGGGGGGGGTCTGAGGCTTTGGGAGGCCTGAGGTCATGGATTCCGGGCGGCTCCACCTCCAACCAAACCAAATACAAAGGTGCATCCAAGTTAAATTGGATTGTTTCACTGTGAAGGTTTTTTTGTTTGTTTTGGTTGTTCTGTTTGTTTGTTTTTTGTTTTTTGTTTTTTAAGGACTTCCGTTTTGCTTTTAGAAATTACTAATAATGATTTTTTTTTAATCTTTATAATTTGGAACCAGTTTTTCTTTTTTTTCAAGGCCTCAGATTTTTCGAGACAACTTAAAAGCCTGAACTTCTCAGGGCCTGGAGCCTGCGCTTTCCTTCTGTTTTCATTTTACCGAACTCTGATAGAAAATCTGAAACAATTATGAATCAGGGCAGGTAACAGACAACAAGGGGTGTGCGTGCACGTGCGTGCGAGTGCGTGCGTGAGTGCGTGCATATGCGTGTGTGCGCGCACAGGTGTGCGGCTACACCACAGGCCTCCATGTGTGTCAGTCTCCTTTGGCTGAAGGTTATTTGTCTACACGCGGTTTTGCAGAAGCCCAAAATAATAATTCAGGAAGTATGAAGAAGTACCCAACAGGTACACAAAGACTCGCTCCATTTTTCTTCTCCGTCGTGGCCTTTTGAATCCCCTAACTCTCTCCTCCCCTAGGCAGGGAAAATGGACTGTCTGTTGTCTTCCCCCTAATCACTACCTCTGTGTTTTGTTTCATAGCTTTGAAGGACAGCAGGTTTCAGTTGCTGAATTTTTCTAGCAGTGAACTCAAAGTGTCGCTGACAAACGTCTCAATTTCGGATGAAGGAAGATACTTTTGCCAGCTCTACACTGACCCCCCACAAGAAAGTTACACCACAATCACAGTGCTGGGTAAGGAACGCGTGGGGGGGTGTCTTGGGAAACGGAGTCGGGGAGCCCTTACCGGATGGCTTCCAGCAGCAAGGAAGAGGCTAATGGTAAATTTTGTTATTCAAACCTGTTGTAGGATGGATCGCTGCCCTGTTGCTGAATTTTAAAAATAGCCTATTTTACCAAACACTTTAAGGAATGGCAATCAGCAGTCTTTATAGATCCCACCTGCTCTTGGGTTCAACCCTCAAGCTTCAGAAGCAAAGATCCAGAGAATGTAGAGCCCTGAGATGAATCACTCACCACATGAAACGTCATTGCTTCTGAACGACCAGGATTTTTTTTCTTTCTTTCTTTCTTTTTTTTTTTTTTTGTTCCTTCTGTGCAGGAGAAAAGGAGGTAGGCTACCACATCTGTATTGTACCCTGTGGCAGAGCTCACTTATAAAGTCCCCTTAATGAATTTTCCTTCTGCGTTACATCATTTAATATCGTTGATCTCATATCTGGCTTTACTCACCGCCTTGTGTATTGCTTCTACTCTAGACGACGCTGTAAAAATCATACCCCATGAACACACACTTTGCCACAAATTACAACCATTGGACATAAAAGAATTGAGAGCTTCTAGGGAGAGGAGGCTGATAATAAGCCAGGCCTGTCGACAGGCTGCTGAGGACACTTCGAGGGAGTTGAATGTCTTCAGTGACGATCACCAGGTTGTGATTTTCAGGAAAAATCCAACAGCTAACTTTCCATATTTAGATTTTGATGGAGTCAGCAGATATCCCTGTGTTGAAGGTGGTCTGAATTAGTCACCTCTTAGACAAATGTGTATACCAGTACATAACAGCAGCTGATGTGGGTTTTTTAAACCGAGTTTTCAAGGACGTACACTAAGGCATGAGGCAAGATCTCTGATTTACACCTTCAGAAAGACGATGCATCAAAGTCTATTTGCGGCGGCAGAGTGCAGCTTTTCGGTGTAATGATATGAAGATTAAGGAGGAAAGATAAATATGAAGGACGTTTCTGCTTGGTGTGTGTGAACATACATGTATTTATGGATGTCCATATGGGGCTGCTGCCTCATTACTCTGTTTAAACACAGCTGTAAAAGGGGAAATAATTCTTCATTCATTAAACTAAAACGTGTCCCTAGTGCTTACATACATGTTCTTGATAAGAGGAATACTGATTTGGGGAAGTCCTGTTGCAATTTCTAACAGAGTCTGTGTTGAACGATAGATGACTTTCAGATGTACGTGTCTGCTTTAATTTTAGCGTAATCCCTCTTAAACCTGAAGAAATAATAAGCGTGAAAGGTTTTGCTGGAATGACTTCTTCTGGTGTTTTACAGATGTGCCTTGAGGTTTTCTGTCCATGTAGTTGTTCAGAAGTATTTGAAAATAGTGTGCAGTGTGTGACTCCAGTAGGCAGCCATCCGCCCATGGATCCATCATTGATTATGGCCTTTGCACGAGAGTTACAGCAGTGGAATGGGATAGTGTAGTTTTTAGGGTGTTTTCTACATCTAAAGATAGTGTACCTGACTATCTTTCACAGGAAGAAATGATAAGAAGAGAGAAGAGCCATCCCGCCTGGGTTACAGAGCACATAGTACAAATCTAGAACCATAGGCTTTGAAACAGACCCTACAGTTCTGGCTCACAACCTTTGTGTCTTTTAGCCTGGGTTGTTTTCAGTAAAATCCCAAATGCTGCCGTTTTCGAGACTTTTCCCTGAAGGTGCACATCTTTTGTCTTCGGGAGTACGTCTGACCACGGGCAAGCAGTGACTGCTTGTCAGTTTCCGGAATTGTGTACATTTGTTCGCGAACCCACTGGATTAGGTTAGTTTGGATGACTATGCCCAGTGCTTGGGAGTCAGCCTGACAGCGCTAGACTTCCGAGAGGCATTTATGGCTGTAATCCTACTGGAGGCCTGATTATTCTAGAAGTAATAGGTTCCTGCTTGTATTGTATAGAAGCATTAACTTAAACATACTTAAGAGTAATACCGGGAGATGCTTTTTCTGCAGATATTATGTATTCATTTAATATCCTTTCCATTGAATTGACTCTAGGAGCCTTTGACAGAGTGAAATTGTTGTCATCAGTGTTTCAGTCTTTCATATTCCAAAATCTGACAATTTCCACTCATACTCCTATATTCAAACCTTCTTCCTAAGGTTTAGAATTTTCAGATATTCTAATGAATGAATAGTGATCTATTAGCATCTTCGTTTCTATCTATGGTTCTCTGAAAAGGACTCCGTATATACTTACACAGCTGTCAAACTTCTTGATAGGTTGGAGATGCTCCCTTTGGTGCATGTGTCTATTAGCTGTTTGAAGCATTCAGCAAAAATTTCAGCATAATTGTAAGACGTGGAGATGGTTATTTGTTAGTTGCTGTTACGTGAATTATCTGATCCATGTAAAAACTGAAAACTTGTCAATGGTATTTTGCACACATTTGGGTGCCTTTTAGGATGCTACATTCACTCCTTCCACTTGTGTGACTTTGTTCTTTTCTCTCGATCATAGTGTAGAACTCCCTTTATACCAGTATTCGTGGAAACAGTGTAATGAGAAAGAGAAGACACCCCTTTAAGATAAATATAGTTACTGATAATAGCAGCAATATTATTACAGTCCTGTCCTTCTAAGATTAGTGTTCACTCTTAAGATTCCAGGAACAGGAGAACCTAATTATTTCAAAGGGTTTTGGAGTGAGATTTCACATACTGATCAGCTTTAAGACTCCTCTTTTGTTGTAATTAATGTGTGACTCATCTTGATATTGCTGATTTTTTTTAATGTTGTAGGCGTAATGTTTATAATGAGCACTCTTATAGATTTGAGGTTAGCTGAGAAGAACCTTGACATTTCTTTGCTATTTTCTAGTATTTCCCCCTGTGATTTTCATTCAGGTTTTCATCTGTATGCACCTCCTTACATACATCTTTGGTTATTTTCCTTAACGGCCGCAGGCAGTTTTTACTAAATGTGTCTGTTTAGTAGAGCACGTTTAAGTGTATTCTCTGGTTAGTAGCGGTTTTAATTCATTTTTCCCACAAATGGATTTTTACACTGTACTAATCACTTTTATATTACAGTAGGCATTGTGGAGTTGAAGGGAGAATGGGGTACAATTAATAGACCAAAATAAATTTGGAGTTTTTCTTGTCTGGTCCCTTTTTTTTTTTTTTTTAGAAAGACTTAAATCACCTCGTTTATATTTTCCAAAGCTTCTTTGTACTTAAAAAAAAAATCAGAGAAGTCACCTTTATAGCTAATATCAACAAACCACTGTGACTCCCATGATTCAATTTGATTTCAGGTATACAAATCACACAGTTCCCACTACCCTTAACTGTTTTCTTCTTCTCATCTTAGTGAAGTCAGAAATCCTGGCCACAATCTTGAAAACACTGTGGACTTGGAATAAAGTCACTCAGCTCTTTCTCAGGATGCTTTTCTCAATGAAAACTTCTTTATTTTTCTGCACTGGTCCCGTTTTCCAAGATGTGGCAAGTTGTCCCCATGTTCACTTTAGCAAAGTGAAGTTAGATGATGTCAGTCAGCTCTTCGTGAAGATGACCCAAGGACCTAGTATGGGTATAGGTGTCCCCCTGAAGGGTCAGGGGACTTGATGGCATGTCTATTGTAGAAGAAGAAGAAGCAGCATGGGCGATGCCAACCAATAGGTAATCCAAAACAGAGAGGGTCTCTTTGCTGCTGGTCAGGCTCTGAGCCTCCAAACAACATCTAAGAGGCACTGGTAGGCGTTCCTCTTGGCTTAATTGTACGTGCACTTTCCCATCTCCTTCCTTTGAACTGGCAGTCGTGATTGCTAATGCAGAAAGAACGTGCTGTCCCATCCACGACCGCCTCCATCTTACAGACAGAAAGACCACCGAAGAGGAGCAGCTAGTGGTGTTTAGGGGAGCCTGTGATGAGGACTAAGCGGTCTTCAGGCCCAGCTCGGCAAAGGAGAGAATGAAGGAAAGAGCCCCAGGAACACACAGGAAATGAATGCCTGGCAAAGCCCGTGTTGGGAGGCTGGGTGCCATTGAGACTTGACAGTGGAGCGTTCAGGAACCTTTAATGACTCCGGGATCTCTTCCTGCCGAGATTCCCAGGTTACCACAGAGCTACCGGCAAGGTTTTTCTTCAAAGTTACACAAGCGGACTGGAATCCGCCGGACTCCATTGCCCTCTTTGTCCTATCCAAAGAGGATCACTTTCTCTGAGTGAAACCTACTCAGTTTGAATTTCCTTAAATTGCATATCACTTCTCAGTCACTGTACTCAATCCCATTTCTCGTTGGGCGTCATGGCAAATGCCAACATCAAGAATGATTTCCATCACTCTCCTTTTACTTCTGTCTGAACCTTGATAGAAATACTATTGTCTGACTTTGATTCCTCCATGTGAGGGGCTGTGGGGGGTGGCGTTCCTATGTCTTTTACTCTTTGGTGATTTCATCCTCTTGCCTCTTACTTCTTCCTCCTAGCTCACCGGGATCTTATTTTCTTCAGGCTTGGGCAATCTTTTCCTCCGACATTCGCTCTAACAATAGCATTTTGTTTCTATATTCCTGTGATACCACACTCAGAATTTGGTAGTATTTGTTGGTCCAAAACATCCAGTCTCTGTGTGGATTCCCTATCAACTCTCTAGGCGTACGTGATGAAAATCTATAACCATCCCGATTATCATCTGGAAAGAATATCTACGTTCAGGAAATAGCTAGCTAAAGTCGCCCCATTTACTTTTGTCACTGCCTTTCTGTGTCTCTTAAAACACTGGCAGATGTGCAGCTCCAAATTGGATGTTAGACTATCTCTCTTTATGCTTATGTATTTTTTTTTAAATGTAAGCGAGGGTAGTTCTTTGCCATGTTTAACTACTCATTTGGGCCATATCACTTTGGCAACACATCCACTTGAGCAAATGTGTTCTTTTCCTTTTCCGTGGGGAACAAAGAAGGGGCCTGCTTTTGCTCTAATAGTCACCCCTCCACACACACACACACACACACCCCACACACTGTCTTGCTGGGAAACATAAGCAACATGCCATTTTTCCTTTTTCTTTTCCATCGTTCTCTGTAGGAGTTTTCAAGTGCTTCAAGTCAATGTAAAAGTCTCCCTGTGCACAGAATTTTACATTGGACTCAAACAGTTGGAAATCCCAAATACGTGGTTTAATCCCATAATTTATTGAAGCGGTATCAGAGATATATTATTCAACTTGATCATCAGGATGGCATGTTTATACATATTTAATTTCTTGTTTCTCTTCTGAGTTGAGAAACTTATTAATCATAACTCTCAGAACTGTCTTTGCTTATTCATGGTGGTCAGAGCACATAGTCTGAGATTCACTCTGCCAAATTCCGTATTCCTACTGATTTTTATTTCAAGAAGCTCTGTCTTGTGGTAAGGTTGCACCTGATGTGAAGTCTCCCTGTCAGCTCGGTTTCATAAAAAATAACATGCTTTCTCACCATCCCCATCACCCTACCTTCTCTGCATCTGATATTCCGCACTTTAGCCCCCGAATATTTTATTCCATCTTATTCCATATGCTTAATATGCTTAAAGAAGAGTGGTTTTATTTCTGACATATAAAATGGACTTGCAGGCACTTAATAGTCTCTTTCACCTTTGCTTTCTAAAATCTGGAGCATTAGATTTCAGAACATGGGAAAATTAATGCAAATTAACTGGCACATCCTACCTTACCACATCTTCCCATCCAGTGGATTTTATTACAACGCCGTCCGTCGGCGGTCATGATTGTATCCCAGTTCTTTATGGATAATTTCAATGGAACAGAACTCGTTCTAAAGCACGAGTTTTCCGTTTGTGCTTATGGTGAGCGATTCTTTTAAGGGACTCTTAAGTTTTCGATCTTTTGTGATTCTCTTCAAGATCTTTCTATATGAAGATTGAAATCCAAGGGTTGAGTTCAAGGACAGAGAGTCCTTCCAGATCCTTCCCAATGAGGATGATAAATTCACTAGCATGTACTTGTCTTACTTTTCGATCTATGTTCTGGTCAGTTTTCTAATAACTGATGGTAACTAATACCACTGTTGTTATAACTTGGTCACTGATGACTCAGGAGTGGGAGACTGGACATTTTATAAGATAATTTTAGGAGAGAAATTCTCAATTAACCACTTTGACATAATTCACACTCTTAATGATGTCTTTGTACTTCTTTTTTCCCCTCTGGTAGCAGTTCGTTTTAAAATCCCATCAGGAATGTCCACTGGTTGTCTCCTCTTTTTGGTAGCGGTGGTGCGAATTTCTAATGAAAAGAGGGCTATGTGCAGAAATGGATTCTGTGTTTCATTTGTAGTCCCTCCACGCAACCTGATGATCGATATCCAGAAAGACACAGCGGTGGAAGGCGAGGAGATTGAAGTCAACTGCACTGCCATGGCCAGCAAACCAGCCACAACCATCAGGTGGTTCAAAGGGAACAAGGAGCTAAAAGGTGAGGGGCAGACTGCCCTTTCCAGAAGTATTGGGCGGGCCCCTGACTCCGGCAAAGCCACACCTTGTGGGAGATGAAAGATGAATGCCAAACATGTCCCTAAAACAAAAATATCCACATAAACAGGGCCCCTAATCAATTACTAAATGCGTCTGAAGCCACAGCCTAAAGGCGTCTTATTGACTCTAATGCATATCCTCCCCCTGTGGTTTGAGGGTTTGTGGAGAAAGGTGCTGCTAGATTTTGACTCCGGCGCTCAGAAAGAACTAGAACTCTTTAGACAAGGAAGAGCCACTATTGGGGTGTTCCCCTGAACTCCAGGTGTCCATGTTGTCCCTCAGTTCTCATTCACCCTCTGACCTACGATAGGTTAGCTCCCCAGATTCTCATGTTAGACATTTAAAAAACACGGTGAATTCTGCCTCCTTCTAACATGGATCCCTGCACCATCAGCTCACTGACTCTGCTTTCCTGTAGGGGCAGGTGCGTTAAGTGTGAGAAGGATTGTACCCTCGCTGTGGATCTGCAGACACGCCCCTTCTCGTGGAATCTGTAGCTCATGTGCACGTTTCAACAGCCTGCTCTTTGGCAAAGTTCGCCATTTGTGATTATGGCTCAGGCTGCTCCTTTAATGCTGTTCCCCACCCTCTCTCCCTGGGCCGAGGCTGCCCCTCATTGGATTCCTGGACCTTCTAATATCTGCCCCCTTCGGCAGCACCTCGGCCGCAGCCTGGACCCAGGCTGAGCCTTCTGTGTCGGCCATCCTGAGGAGGAGGGCAGGTCAGCCCTCCTACCCCTTCCTTTCCAAGGCTGCTTTGGAAGTAGTACCCCATGGCTCATACAGCTCTGGTCATCTGACAGAAGTGCCAGCTGTGCTTAGCAATTTCTGCTAAAATGGGGATATTACTATTACAGAGTGTATGCGATTCTTGGGCAGATGAAATGAGTGAATGTTTGTAAAGCGTGCAGCTGTATCTGGGCCAAGGTAAGTGCTTGGTGTGTGCTTCTTGAATAAATCAGGAGTGCCAGGAAGAAAAGAATAAGGCCTTTTAGAAAGGGGATATAAAAATCTATATCTAGAAACAGATAAATCTATATATAACAGCTTCAGTTTCAAAAAGCTTGCTCTGTTTAATCTCCTATTTCCTAGGTATGGTTTTGGAAGGAAGGAGTTTCTCATTTCCCCTCTGCTTTTCTAAGTGAATTGAGCCATTAAATGCGTACCGATAAGTACAAAACATTAAAAGAAAGTTAATGGTGCGCCATGTCCCAGGGAGCGCTGAGTTCAGGAAAGGGGCCGCGTTGGCCTATTCATCCCGTCCGGAAGCCTCCTCCCTCCTTTTCTGGGTGTTCTTGGACGTGTCTCCCATCTGGCCCGAAGCCTCTATCTTACTTTGCTCTACCCACTGCCAGTGCGGTTTTGTTGTTGTTGCTGCTGTTGTTTTGTGGTCTTCCAAAAGTCTCAGAGTTTAAACATTTCAATTACAATTTCAATTATGTAAATCCAGTTAGTTACTTTCCCTGGTAATTGTTGCTGAGGGAGGTGGGCATTGGGGCTTGTTTATATCTCTGTTCCTGATTGAATTACTTCAGGGATTTGGATGATGTCCTGGAATTTTTAAACCACATGACAGCCTACTAGACGTTTCAAGTTCAGATGGCGGTTAGGGGTGCAAAGCACTTCTCTTTTTCCTCCTCCAAAATGCCTTAAGCAGTCAGATGGCAACGTGGTTCAACTTTCAGCTGCCTTTTAGTGGGAGGTTTCAAGATAGAAGACAACATATGTAATATATTTAAATAAAAATAGTATCTATTATGTGGGGTAGAAATACATCTTACATACTCTCCTGCAAGGTTGAGAATTAGAAAATTCTCATTTTATCTGCTGTCTACCCACAGCATACCCTTATCCCGAGTGACTTCCATCGTCTCGGGTACAATAGCAATGTTGGGGCGGGGAGAGGAGCCTGTAGAAAGAGAGCGATAGGAACTCACTCAGCTCTGATGTCTCGGCATATTCCGTGTCCCCCAGGCAAATCGGAGGTGGAGGAGTGGTCAGACATGTACACGGTGACCAGTCAGCTGATGCTGAAGGTGCACAAGGAGGACGACGGGGTCCCCGTGATCTGTCAGGTGGAGCATCCAGCTGTTACCGGAAACTTGCAGACCCAGCGGTACCTTGAAGTACAGTGTGAGTACCTGTCCTCGTCCGTTCAGGCTGCTCTAACAAAGCAGCACCAAGTAGCTTATGGGCAACAGTCATTTATGACTCCATTCTGGAGGCTAGGACGTCCGAGAACAAGGCGCACCAGCACGGCTGTGTTCTAGAGAAAACCCTCCCTCTTCCTGGTTCAGAGTCACTGCCTTGTCCCTGCATCCTCTCCTGGCGGAAGGGGCTAGAGATCTCTAGAGCAGCTTTCAGGAGGGCACTAATCCCATTCGTGAGGGCTCCGCCCCCAGGACCTGAGCACCTCCCAAAGGCCCCGCCTCTTCATATCACCCCAGTGGGATTCCAGCACAGGAATTTGGGGAGGGAACGACACAGGCCTTTGTTCCAATCATAGCAGTACCTGAATATTTTATCCTGAGGGCACAGAGTAGCAGTTGGTGAAAAACACTTGAGAAGCCATTTATTGAATACATATGATAGAGTTTCTATCTTGTTGTCTCAGTAGTAAAATAATCAAAGGATTATTTTATTGAAACACTGCCATACTATAGAGTGCCAGTGAGGATTTTCAAAATACTACATTTAACCCAAATGTAAAATTTTAAAACGATTCCAATCTGTTCTATCACATGACTCAATTAATTGCATTTTGTGAGTGTTGACGGTAATCATTTCTTTGTCAACTTCACAATCGAGGGTGGTCCCTCCCACTTTCTTAGCCCCAGCAGAAGTGCTGATTTTTTTTTCTTTTTTTTAATATATAGAGGGTCTTTTCTTCCCATTCTCCATCAGCATTTTGCTTTAAATTGCATGTTCTCTTCCATTTTTAACTTAAAGTATAGCAATGAGTTTAAAAGTGGAACTCTTTGGGATCGGTGCCACAATTTCAATGGCTTCATCAATAACGGCTAGATCGTGGGGAGTGAGGTGGTGTCCTCACTGTGCCCAATGAACTGAAGACGCTCTCCGTGTTTTCTCTGAGGACTCTCGTGCTTGCCAAAGTATTTTCTGCACAAAACCATCCTTGCAGCAAAGTTGTGGCCAAGTAGCCAACACCTCACTTTTTTTCAGAGATCTGTAACTGAGCATCTGAAAGATGGCAAGTGACATTTGAGTGTGCAGAGTGGGACTGGTGTAAGAGTTTGGTTAGAAAGGCAACCCCCTGGGGTCTGATAAAGGCAAAGCATTACCATCTCTCCATTAATTTCCTAGCACTGCCGTAACTAATTATCACCAACTTCGTGGCTTAACACAACCAATTTATTCTCTCATAGTTCTAGAGGACTGAACACCAACGTTGAAGTGTTAGGAGGGCCACACTCGTTCAAAAGGGCTCTGGGAGAAGAGCTTTCCTTGCCTTTTCTGGCTCCTGGGGGCCCCAGATAGTCCTTGGTGTGAGGCATGTCTTTCTCACCTCTTGCTTTGTCTCAACTTGGCCTTCTCTTTTCTGCATGTGTCCTATAAGGACATTTGCTGTTGAAGTCATTGCCCACCCAGCTAATCCAGAATGGTCTTATCTCAAGATCCTGAACTTGATACACCCACAAAGACATCTCTTTCCAAATAAGGCCATATTCGCAGGTTCCGGGGCTAGAAGTGAGCATGTGTCTTGAGGGCCACCATTGCCTGAGCAAAACGGGGGCCAGGGAAAGGTGTAAAATGTGGCTTCTAATCGTTTCTCTACTTTGTGGCTAAAGTTAAATGTGAAAAGTTGCTTCCAAGACGCCAATCCTGTTCTCACCTTTTCTTACTCAATGAGTTTGGCTCAATTTAACATTACATAATGCAGGTTTTTCTTGTTAATTCATTTCATCTCCATCATTATGTAGCTTCATTATAGGCATCATGCTTATAATTTTCATATCACCAAAACTATTGTGGCGTAATGTCCCTATAATGGGAAAACAGAAATGATCAGATATTATCTAAATTGGCAGATAGTAGATTTCTTGTGACTTTGTTAATATGTAATTCATTTAAGCAAACTTAATATCCATTAACTTTCCTTGTAGGGGCCCATTAGCTTTAATAATACATTAACTCCTTTGTGAAACCTGAGTAGACATTCACCCAGTCCCCGCCCCTAAACTCTTCCAGTGTCCCAAGTATCTTCCAAATAGAATATAGCCCCACCCACCTATGAAATTATACTCGCTCCCAAATGCAAAATATTATAAGCACTGTACCTCCTACCTCTTGGAAGACTTGATAATGATCTTTATAAGCCTTGTCTTCCATCTTCTGTAGGTTCAAGAGAGATTTATCCTTCTAAGTACAAGGAGTAAAACTGCATACCTGAATTCCTTTGACCTCAGTCTCCTACTAGCCCTCACCCACAGGGAAGTGACAGTGCCTTCCAAAAACAAAGACACAACTATTGATCATGTTGAACTCTAACATGGCACCATTGGAGGGTTCTTGTCTTACAAGAGTCGAAGAATGAATCTTGCGGGTCATAGGGGGAAGGAAGTGAAAGTTTCTTAAGAGAAGGCGAGAACAGAAAGTGCTCTCTAGAGTGACAGGGGTACCAGATGGGTTGCCGCGGGGGGCTTTTTATGGCCATCTTTTATAGAAAACTGACTGGGGAACTTGGTAAATACCTCATCTATAAATTAGGACAAATAAGGTAGATTTGTAAATATTATGGAAATGTCTCATCTGTATTTAGAACAAACAAGGTAGATTTGTTATATTCCCTTCTTTCTGGCTAATATCTTGTTTATAGTATTTCTCCGCATGTGGAACTTTCTGTGAGCCTGGTTACAGAGCCCCCTTTACCTGTCTCTTCCTACCTAGCTGCGCTGCTTCCTTACTCAGCACATTTTTATGGGAGACTATTGTTTCTTGTTTTTGTTGGTGTGTGTATGTGTGTGGTTATCCGAAGTGAGCCACACAAGCATTTTCTTCTTGATATTTAACTTTTTGGAATGTATATAAAGAGAAAGTCTTTCTACATAAAAGAAGGTTAAGAGTTACCAACCATTTTATTAATCTGAGTGGGAATTGAGAGTCTTCCTTGGCATCTTAAATAAGACTCAGTGTTCAAGAAAGTTTAACTTGATAGGGTGCCTGGGTGGCTCAGCCAGTGAAGCGTCTGCCTTCGGCTCAGGTCATGATCCCAGGGATCGAGCCCCACATTGGGCTCCTTGTTCAGGAGAGAGTCTGCTTCTCCCTCAGCTCCTCTTCCTACTCGTGCTCTCTCTCAGATAAATAAATAAAATCTTTATTAAAAAAAGAAAGAAAGAAAGTCACCTGATCATTCACTGCCCTCCTTTCCCGGAGTGCTATTGACAGCTCGGGAGAGTCAGCTAGGAATTCCTTCAGTAGCTCCTCCAGACACAGAACCCTCTGCATCATAGCCTGCCAGCTTTATTCTCCTGAACACCAGCCACTATGCAACAACCAAAGGGCTCCTGCCTCCGATGCCTAAGGCACTCGGTCTTTGAGCACTAAGGCTTTGTTGGTCATTGGCGTCTGCCAGTGGGCCAACTCCATCCCTCTCACAGCCACCCCCCACTCGGCAGTCAGGCAGCACCGCGACTTGATGGCAATGGGAAGAGATACTTAAATACATGACATTGAACAGCCAGTCCGCGTGGATGTGGGACCATTTTAGATACTCCGTGAGGAGTATTCGACCCTCATTTTGTATTTGGCCCAAACCCTTAGCATCCCTTTGTATTTGGCCCAACCCTTAACCTTCTTAAACACCCCTTTAGGAGTCCATAGATCTGGAGAAGATGAACAAAATCACAGATCCACCACATTTTGCTTTCAGTTTAAGGAGTCTGCTTATCCTACAGAGTTAATCTTAACTTCATTTATCTGAGGACCAGTTTTCCCATATCCACAGGTGGTCTATACTCAACTCATTTAGAATTTATCTTTAAGTCACTTTATTGCTTTTCCCTAACAAAGGCCTGTGAAAAAATACCAAATTAGGAATTTTATTTTGCTAGGTGTGTTATGTTTAATAAACATAAAATAAGTACATAACTATTATTTTTAATATCCTTTTCTTTGGTACCTAAAAAGATTTTTTTTTTTAAGATTTTATTTATTTATTTGACAGACAGAGATCACAAGTAGGAAGAGAGGCCGGCAGAGAGAGAGAGAGAGAGAGAGAGAGGGAAGCAGGCTCCCTGCTGAGCAGAGAGCCCAATGTGGGGCTCTATCCCAGGGTCCTGGG
>NC_081557.1:93756676-93923811 GCF_022355385.1 Mustela nigripes
AAGATTTTATTTATTTATTTGACAGACAGAGATCACAAGTAGGAAGAGAGGCCGGCAGAGAGAGAGAGAGAGAGAGAGAGAGGGAAGCAGGCTCCCTGCTGAGCAGAGAGCCCAATGTGGGGCTCTATCCCAGGACCCTGGGATCATGACCTGAGCTGAAGGCAGAGGCTTTAACCCACTGCGCCACTTAGGTGCCCCTAAAAAGATTTTTTTGTAGTATTATTTATAAGTGTTAGATTATCACCGGGAAATGCTGACCTCATCCATGGACCTCAGATTAAGAACAGCTCTTTTCTGGGTAAATGAGACTACCCTGGGGGAACTCTAACCTGTTGGAATTGGTATTCATTCTACTCACTTGGTTTGGGCCTGGCCCATTTTGCTGCATGAAGCCTTCCGGAAACCTTTTTCTACCTCATCTAAAACCAATGGTTATTAACCAGGATATGAACGGTTACATGACAGATAACGGATTTGAGTTCTGTATAAACTGCATCCTTTTGAGGAGATATTTTTTTAAAAAGAAATAGCAAAGACCTGCACTGTGTATACCGTTCAACAGCTTACTTTAAGTCCGACAGGGAAAGGAGGAACAGTAAAACAGAGCTACCATCTTGCACAGAGGACAAGGCTTGAGCTACAACTTGGAATTGCTTTTGTCTTGTGGATTTAAGTCCTAATTAATTGAACACAGAATTTTGCAGTGTTTGTTTGTTAGGACCCTTATTTGTGGTACCAGGAGAAATTGTTGTGCCCAATTATGTGAAAAATCAGCCAGATGTATATGCTGTCATACTTTTAATAATCTTTAAGTTCATGGTGAGTACAGATATTAATTGTGTAGTATGCATTGAAGTGATTAACATCAATGTAATTTATCATCTGGAGATTTCTGAACATAAATAAATGAGTTGTTTTGTTCAGCAAGGTGTTGACCCCTTCAGAATTAGTGAATTAAAGCCCCCCCTTTTTTTATTATAAATATGAAAGGCACCACAATCAGCCAAGTGTTCAGTTATTTGATTTTCTGGGGCATTAGCCGCTCTTGTTTGTGACATTTCCCTGTTGGGTGCTTGTTTGCAAGCTCATTAATAAGGTTTTCTCATAGGAACGTTGCTGGGAATGAAGAACATACAGTAGGGCTCTCAGTTTTCTGGCTTTCATTGTAAGGCTCAGCAAGGCTGCCGAGGCAGCCACACACGGCTCAGTGTTTAAAACAGAAAATAATTATGCACGGAAGCTGGAGTTCAAAGCTCTCCTGCCTTAGATGTTCGGCGGAGAACAGTTTTGCCTTTTAACGTTCTGAGCTAGATGACCCTAAATTCCTTCTGTGCGGTTCTTTTTTCCCCTCCTGCATGTCTGTGTACGTGGCGTTGCTCAAATTTACAACATGGTTGATTATAGTGGAGCGTGGTGCAATTGTCGCGTGGTTAGTGGAGCTGTACATCTAAAGGAACATACTCTTGTCAAATAAAAGCCTGTTTAAAGGAGAACAGTTCACTGTCTGCGCGTTAAAAGAAAACTGTTTAAATAGCATCAAGGTGGCAACACAGAGCGATGTAAGCTGGGGATTCAAAGAAGAGCTGTGACCCTCAGTATGAAATTCAGATCGCCGTGCAAAGTGGGAAAAGCCTCACTCCGGACTCGCCATTGGTTGCTGTGTGTCTTCCACTTTCCTCCCGTCACAGCCTTGCTTCTTTGGTACAATTTGCAAAAGTCTTCATTTTGTGAGAGTTTTTTTCTATGTGTGCCTATTTGTTTAAAAAAGAGAGAGAGGGAGAGAACGAGACATTGAGATGGGTTTTGAAAGGGAGAGCGAAAACAAAGACTCTAGAAATGGGTGTTTGAATACCTTCCCTCCTCTGATTATCACCTGACGGTTAATCGTGTACGTAGGCATCATTTTCAAAATGAGTTTTATTGAGCCCCTCTAGGCAGATATTTTGTCAATCCATTTTCCTGTTCATCCGGGGTTGGGAGAAGGCTGGATTTCTCCTTTCGTTCCCTCGATTGGGGGGAAATTGAACGTTGAGGAGATGATCCAAACCTGTTCTCTGTCTGTGCCAAAATAAATGTTTCTCTGGTATCAACAGTGCCCCTGCAGTGAAGGAGGGAGAAAAACCTGGAAATGGGAAAAGCTTTCCTGCTTGGGAGTGGAGGATAAGACGTCGTTTCCCAACGCGGCTCCTGGATGCATCCTCTCCCCATCAGTTCTGTTCCCAGATCGTATTCTTCAAAGCATAGTAGCTGGTGTTCCCCGATTTGGCCTGTTTCTCTCTGATCTCGTCTCGTCTTTGAACAGAATATGCTCTTCCTCCCACTCTCCCTTCCTTTTATTTTTTTAAGCAATGAATTGAGTTTCAGTGGAAGTCATTTCAGTATTTCGTATTCCTCATGGAGACCCCCGGATTCAAACGAATGTTTGAGCTGTCATTTGTTGCGTGACCACAG
Source organism: Mustela nigripes (assembly GCF_022355385.1). Classification (NCBI taxonomy): domain Eukaryota; kingdom Metazoa; phylum Chordata; class Mammalia; order Carnivora; family Mustelidae; genus Mustela; species Mustela nigripes. The sequence goes on from NC_081557.1 coordinate 93,759,128, forward strand.
GGCAGGGGCGGGGCCACGGTCCTGATACTAACTGTGGAGCTCGTTCATGGAGCTTTCTGCTGCACCATAGGGGGCAGGAGGTTGAGGGACCAATACTCAAAACACAGAGTCAGTGTCAGGGCAAGTCTGTCGCGAGCAAGAGTTGAGTGACATGACAAGGTCAAGGACGAGAAAGCCACCACCTCTACCTTATGAAGTCACACTCGGGAGTTAGAGGTCTCTTACGAAGGATGCTCTGTCCACATCTCGCTGTCCCATCTATTGTCTTTGGGGAAGATGTGTCTCTGTGGCTGTGGACATTGAGCATTTCCACTGCAAAGCGAGTCTTCTAATGGTTTTTAACTCAAGGTCACATTTCAATTCTGTGGAAGGTTAAATGGTTGTGAAGTTAAAATCTGAAAATCGAAAATGAGTGGTCAGACAACATCCTTTTATGATTTCCCCAAAGATCCCACCTTAGAGATACACCAGAAATGCTAAATAAACATGTAGTGAAAGGGAAGCATGTAAATCAGAACACATGGGCTGAACCTCAAATTTTGGAAGCTGGACTGACCTTCCAGAAGAATAATACGATTATATTTTGTGCTAAGGGCTAGTGAAGTGATTCAACAGGGAGGCCATGAGATTGGGGTAACTACCATGTCTTGGGTAGCCTATGGAAGCAAAGGAAATCCTCAACCAAAGTCCCCAGGCTCCCCAAAAAATGAAAGCGAAGCCACCTCCAATCAGGAACAGCCCAACTAGACTTTCACCAAATAAGGCAACTGCTTAAGCGACAGCCAATCAAATAATGGCCCTTGCTTTGCTTCCCTGTCTTCTCCATAGAAACCTTTCCCCTAGCTCCTGTGGCAGGAGGATTTTCAGTGTGGTGTTGCCCTGTTTGAATCAATGGGTGCTCAAATAAACTCTCAAAAATGTTAATGTGCCCAGTTTATCTTCTAACAAGCTTAAGATGTATTCATGTTCTGGCTTTTTTTGTTTGTTTGTTTAAGTCAGTAACAGATCTTGGAGTAGGAGTCCACGCCCCGGCATTTCTCCAGCTTCTCATGCATTTGTTCACTCCATAACAAGTCTTGAGTGCCTACTGCATGTGCCAGGCGCCAGGATACAAAAGACCCAAAACTTTCCTTCTTACAGAGCCGACTTTCCTATAGAGAAATTCGTGCTTTTCCTTCCCTGCGTTCACTTTCACATTTTAAAGATTTCTCGAAGATAGGGAAGATTGCTATATGAGTGTGCCGCCCATTTCTAAAGCACTGGAAACATAACTTTCTGTCGCAACGTTGCAGAATAAAATTTGATTCTGTTGGGTAAACAGTAATTTCCGTATCCACAAAACTCCTTGCAAGTTGCCACAGGCAGGAGTTGCGTTCTGCTGGAGTGAAGTGGTACGTGCTTGTTGGTCCCACAGCTCCCACCTGGTTTGACTCCTCCCACCCCCAGTAGCTCAGTCCTCCCCCAGCGCAGTTACAGTCCTCCCATTCATACAACAGATGTAACAGCAGGGGGTCCTTTGCCTTGCAAACAAACAATAAATGGCGGTGAGAATTATTCATGAATGTCTTATGACATTAGAAAGCAAACCTTTTGCAAGATGTGGAACTCCTCTGAAAGCTCCACGTGACTGCTCTCGAAACCAGACCCAATCACATCTTCCTACCGGACACTGTCTTCCTTCAGTGCAAAGCTGGCCTCTTCTGGCAATCCAGGCAGCTGTTTTGGGGGTGCCAATTCCTGCCTCAAGCGCAAAAAAAACCCCTCATACTCCCCAGATCTCAGGTTAATCTTTGCATTGTCGTGTTTCTCCAAACTGCAGAAATCCCCCCGTGATTTACAAAGACTCTTCAGCTGATGCTTCCCTACCTGAATGCGTAGGCACTGACCCAGACTTCTCCCAGCCATTCTGATGCATGTGAGCACTTGCTGCCCTTGACCTCTCCCTGGCAGATGCCCTGAGACCATTACTATTTGCTCCGCTGGCATCCAGTCCCGCTCCAACAGATATTCGGAAATTGGGTGAAAGGGCTGTCCATGAAGAGCCCGTGTCCCGAATGCAGTCACAGAAGCAAATTTGCACCAGGACCTTGGGCCTGGTTACAGTTAGTGCATCAGAGAACATTGGATGCCCACATTCTAAATAAGAATTTAGAAATTCTTGGGCTGGGAAGGCTGTTGGGAGCCCATGGGGTAATAAGTCTCGTGCTGGGATATAAGTATCTTCCTAGTCCTCAGCTCTACTCCTGTCTGGTACATGGGAAGGATGACATCCCAGGCAAAAGGAAACCGCTAAATACCATTTTACTCATTTTTTTTAATAAATAATTTTATAAACCTGCTATGTTAGTGTTGCGATCTAGAAAGAAGGAGATGATTTTTCATTTACATAGGAACGTGAATACAGGCTACAGAGTCTCAAGCTTCAACTTCTGGAAAGATCACAGAACGTGGTGCAAGGTCAGACTGGCATGAAATCAATTGTAATCTGCCAGCAAGCCGTTCTAACCTCTATAAGAGTTTCCTTTTATATATATATTTTTTTCCCTTTATAGAGAGAGCAAAGTACATTTAAAGAAAGTCTCATCAAATTGGAATGTCTTTCTAATATTATTTTTTTAATTGGTTGCTCCTGTGGTGTGACCCAAAGCCTCCTGGCATTTAACCCTCTGTGCAACTTTGACTAATGAACGAATTTTGTCTGCTCTACGAGTCTTGCTAAATGTCTTTTATAGGGTTTTTAAAAAATGACAGTATATTATAAAAACCTCAGATCCCTTGACCTAATTGATTGGCTGTTGGTGATGCCATCTCTGTAACTATAATGTTCCATAAGTGCACAGACCTAACTATTTTTCTTATTTTTATATAGCAGTTCCATTTTTTTAATGACATTAAGCCATTCTGAGCGATACATTTCTAGGCAGTTACTGCAGTTGGGTAGAAAGTGTCCTCTGGCTCGTAGCCTTGTGCCTTACAACACCAACCGAGGCATAAAATGATCACCCAGAAAATGTACTGGGCCTTACCTCATTACTTAAAAATAAATCTTGGAGTCTGGGTCTGTCTCAGAAAAGCTTTGGTGGGTTATAACGTTTGATTTATGAACATAATTAAAATATAAATGATGAGCTTTGGGCTATTCAGTTAGCCATCTGGATTGTGCAGGATTTTGACATACTCGCATACAAGTCAGGATCTTCCTGGGGAAATTTAACCTCCCTGAGTTCGAGAGGCGCCAGTGGAATCCCAGGCTGTCTGGGCTACCTGTTGAGCATACCTGAGTTCCTCTTTCAGGGGAAGGGAAGGGGCTGGATCTTGGCACAGAGACCCACCTGTGCGGCTCGCAGGCAGGGCGTGAAGTTGGTTCAGCTGCCCCACGGTCAAATAACATGCATGTAAGTGGTGCGTGTGTCAGAGAAGGACATTTTTCTGTATGATGCAAATAAGATTAATGTTTACCTCTTCAGCCAGCTATTAAGGTAGCTGTAGCAGCTCTGCCCATCAGTAGATGGTAGAGGTCTCTCCAGGAGCCTGAGGAGTAAATTGGGAAAATCCGTTACCAGAATTGGAGGTGCATTTTCTATGGTGTAGTAGGATTTTTTTTTTTTTTTAAATATAAGTTTCAGGTACAGCAGATCCTTAGCTTGCTCTTCCTAATTTCTGTGAGTAATTGACAACTGGGAAACAGCCATTAGTAACATAAAAAAGAGTTTAACTAGAAGTCTGTGGTACTGAAGAGAGGCAAGACTGGCTTGGATTTTCAACAGTCTCTTTATTATTAATGGAAGTTGAGCACGTAAAACCCTTAGTGCACTGTGCTGAAAAATACACCCTCTCTGTTTGCTTGTAAATTACACAAAGGGAAAAAAAACAAAAATTCTATATAGACCAGCAGGCATCCTACTTCTCCTTAATTAATGGGCAGAACTCAGCAGAGCATGGAAAATGTAGTCCTTCCGTGGATCAGAGATTAACCTAGAAGCAAATGTTCCATTTCAGCCCAGATTTGGGGCTTTAAATTAGCCTTGCCCAGAATGGTTCCTAGGTAAGAATGACAGAGGTTTCCTGACCAGGAACCCTGTTAAGTGCTGCTCTTTCTGAATGTGAAATATAAGGGACCGGGGTCTTTGGCTGTCGGTGTTCCCAGTAACGTAACCTTCTCCTGTTGCTTGCTTTACTTACTTATTTACTTATTCGTATCTTGTGTTTGTAATAGACTTCACCAGCCAGCTCTGTGTTTATGGGTCACACCAGCAAAACAGATAGACTCACTTATGTCACCCAATGGTTGTATGTAGTGTAGGCTTTGAGACCAGAGCTCTGCAAGGAGGGTGGCCAGCAGCTCTTCGTTCTTCTCAGCCAGCCAGTCCTCACTCAAGGTCATGGTGTGTATCCTGTCTGTTTCTGCCTCTCTGTAGGGACTACTTTCCCTACCCAGTGACCAGTCTCTGGACACCGCCACACCATTTTGTTCTCGAACATTCCCTTGGCCAGCAAGTCTAAGAACAGAACCATGCTTACTTTGCAAGTGTCAGCTGGAGCTTTCGGGCCTGTTAATTTATGTCCTCTGGCAAGTGGCTTAGCGTCTCAGAGAGGGTCACCCATTCACAGTGTGCAGTGCACACTGGTATACAAAAAGGCACTCCTAAAAGGTTTTGAATGCCACGTGGTTTTCCAAGACAGAAAGATCTGTGATGGGAACAAGACTGTACCAACGTGTCTGGAAAGCAGCCATCCCCAGAGAGGACTCCCTCATGCAGCTTGTTTTAGCCGCGTACGGTCTGAGATCAGTTGAGTGTTGCCATAGTTCTGATTTCCCTCTCAGTCCATAGGATGAATGTTAATGAGCTAAGCACTGCTTGTAAAAGGCCAAGGGGCTGATGTTTAGGTGGTGTGATTGTCTGAGAAAGTAAAGTTATGGAAATTGTTTTGACCTTTCAGCCAAGTGATGTCTTGCCCTCTCACATTTATTACTCTTGGGTACGTTTCCAAAAATACACATTTACAGAGCCACCGCATTAAATGAGAAAACTGATTTAGGGATTAATAGCTTGTTAGTTCAACATAGAAAAAAACAGTCTCCCCATTCCATTCAGGTTTTATTTGTAAATGTATTTGTATGGGTTTCTAAGTTAATCCCAATCCCTTCTGGTTCCCTCCCTAGGGCCCATACCTCCCATCATTCATCTTTGGGACCCAAACCCCGACGAGCTCCAAACACAGGTTTTAAGTAGCCAGTGTATGTAAGAACAGCTACATCACTTAGTTAAGTACTTGACTGCCTTCAGAAGCCATACTTGGTTTTAATTATGGATTATTACTGGGTAATGTGGTTTTGAACCTGAAATCCCAACATTCACAGGCCTGCCTCCTATTAAGTTACCTCCATGACCTTGGACTGGCTAGTTCATTCCACTGGCTACTGGACTGGGTACCAGTGTTCTCATCCCTAAAACTGGGCTTATTCCACCACCAATGACAGCTCCTAGCACAGTAGTCCCTCGGTACTTGTCTGCATCCTTCCTTCTCATGTGTGTATACATTGAGATGTCAAAGAGTTCCGCTGGGACCACCAGAAGCGCCCATTTCTTTATTCTCAAAGCCATTTGAGTGGAGTTCGGAAGTTTTGCCTTTCCCATTCAAAATCAAGAGCATAGAAGAGGCAAACTTATTAATATGCATTGTCACAACATATTGTCACATAGTAATATAGGATATATGATAAAATGTATCAATTCTGAGCACCACAAATATCTGGCTTCACCTCAGCATGAAGGCAAATGAGTTTCCTTTAGCTTGAGTGAGTTTGGAGATAAACTTCAATGTAACAAAATGTATTTCACAGGAAATGTTTGATGTGGCGCAGTTGGCTTATGAATCTCTTATCTGCTCGCGGTTCACTCCTTGGAGTTATTAGTCAATTTAATTTGAGCAAATGCCAGGATTACTAACTAATTAGGAGGATGTTAGTGAAGGCATGAGGTTGGGGAGAGCGCGAGTGCTGGTGGTGTGGGGTTTGTGGCGGCATGCAAGTCTGATTTTTGCCTGATGTCATTTGCTAAACATTACACTTTGTGTTGTTGTCACACAGATAAGCCTCAAGTGCATATTCAGATGACTTACCCTCTACAAGGCCTGACCCGGGAAGGGGATGCGCTCGAGTTAACATGTGAAGCCATCGGGAAGCCCCAGTAAGTTCTGAAGGCCAAGGTTGGCAGAGGGTCATGAACAGTAAATGTCACAACACGAAGCTGTGCGTTCGCAAGTCACCAGCCTGTCACCTGTCTCCTGCTGTAAAGGATGGAAGATTTTGCAAGAAATAAGGAATATTCAGTTAAAGGGGGGAATAAATACCTGTGGTCGGTTCTTAATGGCCAGGATTGGGAGAAAAATGAAATGCCAGCTAAGATGGAAATCTCGACTAATTCTATTTTATTATCATCAACATGATTGTCAGAACTATCTTCTCTCACAAAAAAAAAAAAAAAAAAATCCTAATAAATTTTTAGTATGCCCACAATCTAATGATAAATCTGCTACCTTCTGTGTTAATGTCTAAGCTGCCGGGAAAGATGGTTTTCAGATTTAAATTAAGCCGCTGTGATTAGGGCCAGCCGTTGGAAAATGAATCTGCCCTACCTTTAATTTTACTTCTCCTTTCCTCAAAGGAAAGTGACTCCTAGAAATATGTTTGTTCATAAGGAATGGCCCCAGAGCTTTTCTCAAGCAGCCTATGTATGCCCCTGCAGAAGAGAAGGAACATAACACTCTTATTTTATGGAAAAGTACAAAGAAGCTGCTTCCCTGCGGAATGAATGGAAGTGAATTAGGGAAACTGCTGTATATTATCACTAATAGAGCAAAAAAAGCTGCTTTAGTGATGGCACTGCTTCAGACATCCATCCTATTTCATCTGGGGAGAGGAGAGAAGCTCTTTCTAAGAGAGTGAAGATTGTTTTTAACTGTTTCTTAAGGAAACAATCCCCAGAACCCTAAGAGGGAACAAGTCAGTGTCGAGATTCTGAGCCCTCAACTTTGAGTGGTCCCCACCAAAACAAAACAAAACAAAATAGCATTGAGCTCCCTCTGCTGTCCCTGTGGTATGATTTTTTTTTTTCCCTCAGAGTTTTTATTAACCAGCCTGACTATCACAGTTTTCATGCTCTGAGCATCTTAAGGAAGGTTTCCGGAAATCTCTGGAGAGTACTGTCCCTGTTACAGCTAAGGCATGATCTCTGACAAGAGACTGGGAAGCCAGACGGAAGCAGCTGCCACGCCTCAGCCCTCCCTGTGTCAGGCTTCCCTCACTGCGGGCTAGAGTCTGCTCTGTCTGGCCTCACCATGTGGAGCTTTAAAGATGACCTTTAGGAAGTCGGAGGTGGTCTTGGTTCTGTGGTGCGCCCAAGTTACTAGGTTCAAAATGCTTCACGCTTTGGCGGAGCAATCTTTCCCTCCTTTGAACACAAGCCAAGGATGCAGATCTTTCCTTCCGTAAACTGTCTGGAGTACGCCCTGGTTAGTGACTTACCTTGCCTCCAGAAAAATAAAAAATAAAATAAAATCCAGTGGAGGAAAAGAAATAAATGCTCCCAGGCCTCTCACCACTTGTAATACCTATATTCAGCCATATTAACCACATTTAGAGTATATGGCTTTGCTAACCTATATTTTGTTTCTGTGGGGTTCCCCCCCCCCAAAGAAGGTACTCTGTTCCGTTGAATGTGCCACCGAGACAGTCAATGACATGTTTCCTTCAGGACATTTATGCCAGAGAAGGTATTTGTTTGTTCCTCCCAGATGGGAACGGGTGGACGGCTGTGTGAGCAAGCCCGCGTTACTCCACTGCGATCCCTTCCGGCATATTACCTATTTATTTTCTCAAGAAATTGCATACAATAAAAATGGTAATTTAACTTGCCATTAAATGTTGTGAATATCCTCAGCACTTACCCCCACTGATTGTTTCAGCTGTCAAGCAGCAGGACGTTAGCTCTGAATGCCAGGCAGACCCATTTGCCGTTGCCTACAAGCAACACATGCAGGACTAATTTTTAAATAATTTACTGGGTTGTGATGACAAACCCATGTGTAATTAAAGAAAAATTGTAACTTCACATCCCATTTGAAAGTTGGAATGCTACTCGACAGGGCTAACTCAGGTGTTCGCTCATCATTAAGCGCTGGGCCTTTCGGTCCTGTCGCCGCTCCTAGAGGTGGTGCTGGGGACAGATAAGAAGTTACTTCTGTGCCTGTGTCTCTGCTGCCCTTCCTCCAAAATGAGAGCTTCAGGCATAGGCGCCCACATGGCCCTGATGTCACGGGAGGTTGAGGGAGCCACCTTGAAGAACGCGCACATTAGATTCAAGAAGTTTTGAAAGATAACTTGGTGCATGTGCGATTTGGGCTCCAGAACATCTTGTAAAATTGGCTTTTCCCTAATGAACACAAATGTGGCGCTGAAACAAATGTGGCCTCTGAATGCCAGAAGGAGCCCAGGTGGAGATGCACCCCTCAGTGACTAACTCGGACCCAGAAGCCTCACCCTTGAGTCACAGGGTCTGCAGGTGCACGTGGAGAGGGGGAGGGTGTGACAGCGAGGGGGACTGGGAGAGCCAGCAAAGCAAGGCATGTAGCAGAGGAACCCATAGAGAAGGTGGACTGGGCTGGGGGAGGCAGGTTACGGGTAGGAGTCAAGGAGAAAAAAAGGATTGAGCCTTTCCCCGAATGAACAGAGGTACTTTTTTCAACAGCAGAGGTCAAAAGAAAGCAGCATTCAGATGTAAAAGTCTGTTTCTTTTTACGAAACTTGAAATCCCTTTAAATCTCCCAAGTGGCTTCCAGGCAAGAGTCTTGGTATATCTGTAACCATCAGAGTAATGCGTGTATCACTCGCCAAGAATTTGCTGTTTTCCCCCTAATTAATGAGATGATTAATGATGGCTGGGCTCTGTCCTGTTTGGTGTGAAACCACACAGCAGGGCATAAAAATAGGGCACCTTGTTTTATTTACTGATTTGTTAAAGATGAATTGCAAATAATGAGACTCCTGCTTATGGTCCGTTGAAAGTTTTTTAATACCTGATAATGTTTTTTAGAAAAAGTTTATTCCAGACCGACTCAGGGGGACTTCACGGCTGTAATTCTGTTACATGTCTTTAATCGTGTCCCCCTCCACGGGACTCCTGTGATGCGTGGGTGGGAAGCTGACGCAGACGTCTTGGTGGGAGATAACGAAGCACCCTGTGCCGCCCCTCTTTCCTCTGCAGGCCGGTGATGGTGACCTGGGTTAGAGTCGATGATGAGATGCCTCAGCACGCCGTCCTTTCCGGGCCCAACCTGTTCATCAATAACCTAAACAAAACAGATAACGGTACATACCGCTGTGAAGCCTCTAACATAGTGGGGAAAGCTCACTCGGATTATATGCTGTATGTTTACGGTACGTGGAAAGCTAAACCTGTCTTCTACTAGACTCATTTACATGTAGTTGCTGCTTATGTTCCCTCCCAGAGCTTTTGGTCCGGTTGAAAACCAGAAGCCCATTTGTTTTCTGCAAGACCTTAAAGAAGCCTGGCCTGAGGTGGACCCCAGTGTCCCCACCTGGGAGGGCACTGACTTTTCGTCTCTCCCTCTAATCGTGGGGATTTCCCACTAGATCACAGTCCCTGGTCATGCTGAGCAGGAAAGCTGTGTCCTCAGGCACAAGCCATGGAGACTGTGTTAGAAATAATGACTGCAAAATTCAGCCTTACCAATTAATGGCTATTTAGCTCAGAAAGTTTATTCCCAGTGGTATTTTCCTGTGATATCTGAGCTAGTCTCCTGCTTTGATGAACAGAAGTATCCTGTTTTCAGCATGAAGCTATTACATTCCCGAAGATGTTGCAAGCCAGTAAATACTTGGAGAAATGATACAGGCTCCTTGGTAGCCACATAAACCACCAGTAGCTCTTCCTTTAGACATGAACACATTTATTTTTAAATTTGTCTGTTTTCTTAATATCTTCTCACAGGATTACTAGAGCATATAGCATCATCAATTGCATTCTCTAACCAGCAAACGTTTCTTGAGCATCTCCTACGTGTCAGACATCTTAGACTTTTTCCCATTTCTTTTTAAATTTATTTATTTGACAGAGAGAGAGAGTGAAAGAGAGCACAAGTAGGCAGAGAGGCAGGCAGAGCGGGTTGGGAGGGGGAAGCAGGCTCCCTGCTGAGCAGGGAGCCCAATGTAGGGCTCGATCCTAGGACCCTGAGATCATGACCTGAGCTAAAGGCATGGGGCTTAACCCACTGAGCCATCCAGGCGCCCGACTTTTTCCCATTGATATCTTAATGTCAGTTTTGTGTGGTGAATATTCTCTCTGTAGTTGAAGAGGGCACTGCTGCTCTAGCCTTAGGATGGCAGACTATGCCTCTTCTGTCCAAAGTCTCTAGGTCAGGTTTATAAAGGAAGCATAGTCATGAACTGAGATGACATGGAATGAGGAACCACAGGCCTGAAAATTTTGGTGTCTTATGAATATACAGTTATGTGTGCACATTTCTTTCTTCCTGTTAGCACTGTAAATACATTATCCAAGTATAACTGTGTACGCATATACACCCATACACACAGAACCATATGTAGGAAATATTGTCTCCGTTATGTCTTAGAACCTGGCCATTTTCCTTTTGAAGAAAACAGGAGTCAGTGTCTTCTTGAGGATGCAGAAGCATACTTTACCCCCTATCTACTTGGATATTCAAATCTAATCCTTATGATCTAATTCTGTGGTTTTAGGGGGTTTTTTCTCCCCCTTTTAACGTAATGCAGAATTACAAGATCACATCTATCCACCTGGTTTGTAAACATCTGAGATGTGTTTTCTGCATACAATACCCACGTGGTCTGTGCTCTACACATGTAAGAGTATTAGTTCTCCCTAGTGGTTGAGGAGATCCCCATGAAGGGAACAGTGATCCCATGTCCATACCAGGGGGTACCCTGGCCCCCTTTTCAGTTGATATGACACAGCCACCCTGTGCCTCAGACTGTTCATGGTCCACTGATGCCAGAGGCTGCCAGGTAGATCTCTGTCTGTACATGAGGGTTTGAGCCTCCCACAAGCCCCCTCCATTGCTGTCCCCCAGGTCCGCAGTGGCAAATGCCCACCAGTCTAGGGTATGCTTCCGTGAGTCAGAAGACTAAGTTATCTGGAAAAACAACTCTGATTTATCATCCCTCCTGTTGCCACCTTTCCAGACAAGAAACATTTTGTGGATTTGAAGGACACAGATGTCTTTGGAACATGGGACGCCAGCTTACGCCTAGCGTTTTTTGATCTCTCCCTGTGTCCCACTGTTGCATGTGCATGACCAACCTCGAATCTCCCCAGGAACCCCAGGACATATGCATTATCCTCATCCCATGGTACAGATGAGAGGGGAAGCTTAGGAAAGTCACCTAAGCTGCTCAAGGTCTCAGGCTTACTGTGTCTCCGAGCCACCACACTTCTGATTACCAAGTCTACAGGGACATTGGAATCTTCCTTTGTAGGGCCTCTGATTCTCACTGCTTCCCACCAGAACAGTAAATACACTTCAACATGAGATGTTTGGACTTCACTTGCCGGGCCAGAGTGCATTATTGAAAGCCAAGAAACGTAGTGACCTACCTGTTCTGATAAGTGCATGCGCGCACGTTCGCACATGCGCACGCACACACACATCTCCGTAACCCAGCTTGGCATACTTACCCTCGTCCAGGGATCTGTTAGATCTATAGGAGTCTACCTCCCTCCCTTAAGCTATGCCAGTAGCGCTGCCTGGAATGGCAGCTACAAGGCCAACCTGAGGTGTTGCTTGTTCGTTAATAAAATATCCTAGCAGTTGGAGACAAGATGGCGAGTAGATTTTCTTTTCAGAGGTGGTTTATTGTACTACTACTACAGTAATGTTCAAAGTACTTTATGAACCAAGCGTTAACGTGTCTTTAAAATGTTTAATTCTCTGGAAATAACTCCTATACTTGGAGAATCTAGCTGGTTAGTGCCTGAGCCCCAATTGTTTTTGTTCTTTGAGCCTCTATGTGTCAAACACCGCTCATTAGCTCCAACTCTGTACTTTCTTAAATAGTGGCCTCACGTTGCTCTTATTGCCGGAAATGATCTGAGCAACGAGGTTATACCTGTTAATAGAATCTAAGTCATTCAGGTCACTTGAGCCAGATGTGAAGGACAACAGTTACCCCGGTAGTGATGAAAATAATTGAAAGTGTGTGATTTTCACAAAACGAAAGGGACCAGTGACCTTTTCTCTGAAGTCTCTGCCCTTGTTAGTCTGGTCCACCCCTTGTTCATAATCGTGTTTTCAAATCATATTTCAAAAGTGGACCTTCCATTCCCCTTTGATTATATTGTGGATATCACACATTTTGTGCCAATACTCTGAGAGATGGGTTCAGAAATAGCATTAGAGTGTACCAGGGGGAAGTCTCCTAGGCACAGATGTTCCCTTTCCAGTGATAAATATTGTAGTTGAACCAGAACAGAGAAACCACATTAGCTGCCCACATGCTGGGCAGCAGGAGCCTCTCTGGGTACAGCTGAGTTGGGTAGGAGAGGGCACGGGATGCCTTCAGACCTTGGCTTGGGGGCCCGTGCCCCTCGCTCTGCTGTGTCTGTCCCGGTGCCCGCGGCAAGGTGTGGGAGCAGCCACAAGATCTGCTGGGTCCCCGAATGCTTCCTCACCTGGGGCCTCCATGAGAACGAGGCCAGGGAAGCAAGACTGAACAAAAGGTGCCTGTTCATCTGAAAAGGTGGTTTGAAATTACTTAATCATTACTGCATCTTGGCAGACAGTGAGATGTGTGTGTGTGTGTGTGTGTGTGTGTGTGTGTGTGTGTGTGTGTTTGGTCTTGGGGGGTGGGTTTGGTTTTTGTGGGTTGTTTTTTTTTTTTTTAATTTTTGTTGTTTTTGTTTGAATTCCTTTTTGAACTCCAGTGTGAGGCTGCTTTAAACCACTCGTGTCCCCAACTTAAACAAGCACAGTCTCCCACAAGACAGAACCATTTGCTGCTGATCTTTGCCCATCACAGTCATACACTGTGTGTGTGAGAGAGAGGTTGGTTAGGAAAATTAAAACCTCAGATTAGTGATCGATAGTAGGAATCATCTCAAGCAGACCTTACAACCAGGCACCAAAACAGTGTTTTCGTCAACTTTCAGGAAGTTGTACCAAAGCCAATAAAGGTGCAGTATATAATTAAAGTTTTGATGTATTAATTAGACAATCTGAGAGCTCACTTGGAGATAAAAGGACACCAGATGTGTCAGGGAGAAAAAGTTGACGTGCTTTAGATAAAATTTAAAATCAAAAGCCTTCAAATCGTCTTACGCTCTCTTATACCAGAATGATTGCTTAGTTCAAAGTCTCGCTGACAATTTAACACATTCAGTTTGATCATTTGGGCTCAGGATTTTCTTTTTTTCTCTTTCAGATTTGCCCTTCCCTTGTCCCCCAAATAATTTCTGAGATGATAGAAGAATATACAGTATATCAAACATCTGACACAAGGTTCCCTCTGGGATTCCTGGCTTGGCGGGTCAAGGCCCGTTTATATCTCATCCTCTTGTTTACAAGAAGGAAGGCGGGCTTTCAATCTTATCACCGCCACCCACTCAGGTCAAGCTTTTAACACGAGCCAAGGCAACTAACACATTAATATTTATAAGTTGTAAAATTTATTGACTTTAAAAAAAAACAAAATCTCAGTAAAATCTCACATGCCTGGAACTTGATATTTAGTGGTGACATTCTCTCTTCTTTGTATTTATTACGAGCGTGGAAGTAGTTTCACTTCCCGCTGGGATGTATTGATGGGGAATAATGAAGTTCCTCGTCACGGAGAGCAGGGGAACAAGAGCACACTCATCCTTGGCCGATAGCAGCCCTTTCGCTGGAGCAGCGCCCTCTCCTCCTCCTTTCTCCCATCCGCAGAAGCATAAACTGAAATGACTCTCGGGCGCGGAGCTGGTTGACCCTCCCCTTTGAGATCAGATTGGGGCGGGGGTGTCCTGTGTTGATTTTCCCTCCCTTCTCTCTTTCACATCACCTCATCCCTACTTCACATCATTAATACAAATCTCTCTTCTTCTTATCTTAGCTTTTTCCAAGTAAGGTTTGAGGTTCCAATGACAAGATCCAGATCTCCGGTATGGGTGGGGCGGGGAAGCTCTTGGTTTCGGAGGGGGACGTCATCAAACAAACATCTCAGTGTCCTCATGCCTTTGTTTTGTCATTACTGATCATTGTTGTGTTCAGCATTGTGGGTTTGATTTTCCTTTTTTTTTTTTATCCAGATCCCCCCACAACTATCCCTCCTCCCACAACAACCACCACCACCACCACCACCACCACCACCACCACCATCCTTACCATCATCACAGGTACGGTACCTTCATGACCACTGAAAATGTCCTGAATGTATATTGTCTTTCTCGTGTGTATGCAAAGAAGCCGGAACGGTCCCTTGAAATCCTTGGAATGTAATGGGTCCTTTATTTTGGAACTTCAGAGACATGAGATACTTTGTTCTTAAGCTGAATCTTAAGGACCTCAGAAAATCTTTTAACATCCAGGCATTTAACAGTAGATCAGATATTTTGCAACTTACGCTTAAGAGAATTCTTTTTCAAGCATCACTGTTCAAAGCAGAATGCTAGGGAAAATGGCCGCCTGGCTATGCAAGAACATGCCGGTAGCTTAGGCTTAGCCACGGTTGATGAAATGGTAAGTATTCTGCCTTTGGATCTTCTCGTTGTCTTAATTCCATCTTAATTCATATGGAAGAAAATACACACCCTTTAACAGGCCCAGGGGGGTCATGTTTCAAAATACATCACCCTTCTTCCTGCCTCAGAGAGGACCCACTGACAGTGTTAGAACCTATGTGTGTTGTCGGGGTCTCAAGGTCAGAGAAAGCCACTGTCCTCTCTGTGCTGGGCACTCATGTACCCATCCCCCATCCCCCATCCCCACCCCACCCCCGTCCCGGCCTACTGCCCTCAGTTAAATACTGGAGGTATGGAAGAGGCAGCCACAGCCTCTGTGGCTTTATCTTTTTCTGGACTGTCTGAAACTCTTCTTCAAAACGAGTTTCATGGTCTCCAACTTGTATCACTGAGGGAGGAGGGATGCCATCCATCCCCTTGCTGGTACTCTGTGGCTCTCATACCACTTGACGTTGCTTGTCCGGGAGCCTCGGAGCTCTGCTGTCTGCTACGGTAGGAAAGCCTATAGTTGCACTGTGTCGACTAGACATGCAGGATTTCCTGACATAAGATCTTCCCCCACTGCTGTGTGCGGGTTCCAGCCCCAGAATGTGTAAAAGTGATTATTCTATGAGGGGGAAAAATTTTTTTTCTTTAAAAGAGAACTTCCCCGGTTCATTCTGTTATCCCAGGAGCCTGCAAGATCTCTCTGAGCTCCATGCCCCAGGATGCAGGACTTCTGTTAAAACACTGACTCTATAATTCATCATTCTTTGTGTGTAGACCCACTTTACCACCCTAGATAAGGCAGCTGTCCTTTACACTGACTTTCTGGAGACGCTCTTGGTCTTCACAGGAGTTGGTGGGACAAGCATGACGAAAATGCTCTATGGAAGAGGACGTTTATGAATGAAGATGGTAGATCCCCTAGTCTGTTTTCTTCACCTTCCTAACCCATTACAGTGGGACAAAGAGAACGTTAGAAAAAGCCACTAGTGAGGATTTTCTGTCCGCTGTTTATGCAACCATCAGTGCCTGCACTTAAAATCTTCCGAAAACCCATCAATTGGTTATTGTGCCTCATTCTAAACTCTGCTCCATCCAGGCTGCTTCCGAAATCCTCGTCTGTGCGTATTTCGTGTTTCAGTTTTGTTCTTCCGCGGCTTAAGCAAAAGCTTGTTAGCTAGTGCGCAGACTCCTCCCACTTTCCCCCTCATTGCTGAGCACAGCAAAGATGCTCCCTCCTTCCTGATTCCAGGTCAACCAGCCTCTCCACTGTCCACACCAGGAGCTAGGTTTTTACCTTTCGTGATTTCTTGCCGCTTATCCAGGTTGTAAACTGAATTAGGCTTGAGCTCTCAATAGTAGGTTTTCACGAAATTTCCTGTGAATGGCCCTTTGGACGTCTGTGTGAATTACACCTCCATCCCCCGCTGCCCTTTTGCAGTAGTCGGTTCATCTTTGCAGAAGGGGCCCGGGGATGAGCCAGCCCTTAACTACCTCTCATTCTAGAGGGTTCCCTCTAGGTGACTCAGGTTAGGCAGGTCTATATTTTAAGGCAGTGGAGGCCTTTCTCGCTCTGTGGAAATGCCCCATTTCTCCATAACACGGAAAAACACTTTTCATCTGTGTCTGGCCTCTCACTAGCTCAGGCTGGTTTTTGTTTTGTTTTGTTTTGTTTTTAAGACCTTTGCTAGCACCCCCTGAACTCCAACCCCCTCACTCTGTGCAACACAGCGGAGGTGCCTCTGCTCCCAGCTTTCAGCCTTCACCCCCACCGAAAGCTTCTCTGTGTCCTCAAACAGCTGCAAGTCACTGTTATCACTGTTCCAACCAGAAAGGCTCCATATAAGAGGAAATATAGCAAACAGTCCTGTATTCCTGTCCACATCGAAGGTGCCTTTAAACAGGGGTTTGTCTTGGCTTCTGTCTCTCTGCTCCCGACCTCAAGGCTCCAGGGGATACCCCATGAGCTCCCAGATGCACGGTAGCCTTTCGGCACCAGCACTTGAACCCTGGCCACACACAGAGGGCATCTGTGGCCGTGAACACCCAGATTCTCCCTGGCACCCCAAGAGTAGTTAGAGCAAAACTGCCACTGAAACACATTGTAGGATCCGCTGCCTTAACGGACATGATCTTCTAAGCTTGCTGGGTCTTAACAAGCAGCTTCCATGTATTTATCTTGCCTAGAAAGTACACTCGTGGATTTTAACATTTGCTCCTTACTTCAAGCCGATTAAAGGTTATGGAACTGAATGAGCCTGTGTCCCATTTTAAAGGTCCAGGCTATCCCTGAGATTTAGACTGGTTCCTAAAAAAACCTTCCAGACCGAATCTTGGCAAATGGATAGCTAAGTTAATTTCCACTCTCCTCTCTCGCACTGTTCACTACATAACAGCCACCCGTTAGCCTTAAAAGCTGCAACAGCTAAATCCAGTGACAGTAACATAAAGCCTGAGCTTTAAAAAAAAAATAAAAAAAGAAAGGAAGGAAGGAAAAAAAAGAAAAGAAAAAGAAGCAGCCCACAGTCCTCCATTTCTTTTCTCCCACTCAGATGCAATAACTGAAACCCATTCCCCAGGTCAGAGTTTCATTACAAGAAAATGTACAAATGCGATAGAAAAATATTTTTAAACTTGAAAGGCCATAGTTGATTTCTGATTCCTCACAAAGGAAGTGCTCCGGCGCTATGTTTTATCTTCCATAACCGGGGTAATCGAATTGTTTTCCTTGTTAGAGAGGCAGACCATCATTGAGTCCTCAGTCGCCCGGCTCCCTCAAAAGCAGGTTAAAGATCCTCAGAGGGGAGAATCATGAGCCCAGTCCGAGGTGATATTGCCATCCCGAATCCTACACCTGCCTGGTGGGAGGAGCCGGGCAGCTTTCTCCCGTCTCAGGTGCATGGAGCAGGTCTCCTGACCTTCGTGTGACGGCGCACACCTCTAGCAGTAGACTGATCTAGGGGAGGAATTTTTGAAGGCTCTGGGGTACTGAATGGAGTATTTGATGTCAACTTGCCCCATCAGCCTTGTCGCAGCTTCGCAACCATTATGCCGTTCATTCATTAGAATCTCTCTCTCTAATTAAAAAAAAAAAAAAAAAAGCATTGGAGAGTTGGAATTGAAATGGGAGCCATCCGGAGCCTCACTATAATTCGCCATGAGCTTCTTGGGTGTCTCTCCTGTCTCATGCACACTGGTATTCTGATCAGGTATGTCTGTTCCGATTAGGGCAATTGGCCGCCCCCTGCTTTTTTTTTTTTTTTTTTTCCCTAATCACATCAAGTTGTCCATGTGGTTTCATTTACAAAGATACATGCTGTGATATTGAAGAACAAACCGCGTTGTCCAAATTGTCCCCAGAGCCCTCTGTTAAAATAGAGGGCCAGCCAAACCATCCCCTGGGCTCAGAGTCCTTCAGGCAGATTCTACTCCGAAATTAGAACCGAAGAGAAACGGGGGGCCGGGGAGGGGTCTTTTGTTTTGTTTTGTGTTTGGAATTTTCTTTGAAGTTAGCTGACTTGAGGTATGAGGTGTGGATAAAATTGGATCCAGCTTCTTCCTCTAGCCATTGCCATCTTGGGAAAATAGTGTTTCCCTCCCTAGATAATGTGGATATTGTATTGATTCTGCTCAGTCCTGTCCTTTGATGAGGAGTCTACCTTAGAAAGCAACACAGCACTCGGTTATTATAAGCACCCTTGGCAGCTTCAGTAGGAAATTCAGGTTCACTGGGGCCGGGGGGAGGGGGGCCAACCTGTAGGTCACTGTACATGTGACTGTCATAAATTAAAACATTAAAATCACTTTAGAATAAGAAATGAATAGCTACAGGGCCAAGTCCTAGAACACATTTAAAAATCCTTTCACAGGAATGAAATAGGTCATTTCTAAATGAGTTTTTCCTCTTTTTAAAAGTACGTATCCAATTCAGTATTTTGTGTTTCCTGGGGAAGAAAACAGCACTGTTCTTCTGCTTGGTATCTAAGCACTACAATCCCAGGGTACCTTGGAGAAAGTGAGTCCCAGCCCGCAGGCCCACCTGTTACCTTGGCTTTCATAGTCTGATATCCTAAGCCGTTGTGTGTGTGAAGTGTATCCAGGCCCCTAAACCTGAGTGTGGTCCTTCTCCTTCAGTGATGCTCCGAGCACACCAAGTGCAGGAGACCCAACACCATGGCAAGTGTTTCCAGTTTCTTCAATACGGAGGAAAGAAGGGACACCTGTGCTAACCTCCCCCTGTACCAGGACCATCAAAACAACACTTAGAGAGCCTGGCCTCACCTGGAGCCACTTCTCCAGGTCTTAGCCTCCTCTGTGCTGCAGGTGTTTGCGAGGTGCAAAGGGCTATATGCTTATCCACCAGCTTTTAGGCATTCATTTAACAAATACCAAGTCCCTGTAATACATAAAGTAAGATGCTAGTGCCTGGGGAGGCAGAAAAGTCCTTAAGCCCCTTAAAATATGGTAGAGAGACTAGGTTCTCCACCCTGGAACCCAAGAGTGGGAGGTGCTCTGCATGGAGGGCCCACCCTGCGGCCAGAGCAGGACTGGGGAGAGCATCACACGTCAAGTAGCTTGGTCTGCCATCAAGGAATGCATAGAATGGCGGTAAGGACAGCATTCTGGAAAGTAAGCATGATGGCCCAACTTCAAGCACCTGTCTGCAGTGTGTGTGTGTGTGTGTGTGTGTGTGTGTGTGTGTGTGTGTGTGTGTTTACGTTCTAGGCATATATTAAGCCACTGTTGCTAGGACATACACAACTTTCATTCTAGAGTGTTTACTAAATTCCCTTTTTTCCCAGAGTTGGCTTCTACTCCATTAAGACCGTGTACCACTCATCCTTTACTGCATACTTACTGAATGTTACTGATGGGCCAACATGCCTGGTGACAAGCATATCATGAGGGCACTAGAAAATACGCATGAGCCCCCTTCTCAAGTTTTTGCCCCCAAATTGCATGGCCCTTCTTTTAAATACTGTCTCCACTGTGTACATTTTTATTTTGCTGATGATTAGAGACCCATTACCAATAGCATCATAGCCAACCAGCCCTTGACCCATACTGATTTATGAGGGAATGGAAGCAGTGAGAACACTACAATAACGAAGCTCACCTGATTCTGCCTTTTTTTAAAAAAAAAAAAAAAGAAATGAGAGGTGGGAACGGAGTTTTTTTTTTTTTTTTGCTATTGCTTCCATCACAATTCCCATACTTTTATGTTCCTTGTTTTAAACGAATCCAAGAGATGAGGACTTGAAAGGTTTCCATACTGAAGATTCATCCCCAGTTCAGAAAACTAGCATCGTACATATGCGTTTCTTGGGCTTAGAAAGCGATCGTTGGGGCTGTCTTGATGGTGGAAAGGGTAGGACTTGAAAGGAGCCTTCCGCATCTAGCCGGAGAGGACTAGAAGCTCCTACTTCTAGAGCCCGCCCCTCTCCACCTTCACCCTCCTCTTCTGTTCCTGCCCTCCCCTATGCCTTCCCCCATGCCTTCCCCCTACTTCCCCTTCCTCCACCCAGACTTCCACCCCAGCATCAAAGACGACTACTACTAGGACTAGGACATTTTCCTTGTGAGGTGGAACCCCTGTATGGGTTCCTGTTATTTTCAGAACATCTGGTTTGCAAATGAAAAAGATCTCAGGGGCACAGCAGCATTAGGGAACAATTCTGAAGAAGCTTTTACAAAACTTGAAATTGCTTAACAAAAAACCAACCCATTCCCCACCCTGCTTTTCCCTGGGGCCCTACCCCATAACCCCTTCTGCCCCCTCAAGGAGGAGAGGGTGACTTTAAGAAGTAAAAGAGCTTTAACAAGACTTCCCTGTTTGGGCCCTTTTAGCTTCTGTTCTGTTCTTGTCCCCTTTTTTCCCAGCCCCTGAGAAATGGGAGTTTAATTAAAGCATAACATAGTTGGAAAGAAAATTAACTGAGAATCCAGTAGAAAATAAATTTCGAAATTTAATTTTCCGGCACGTATTTTTGCTTTCAATAGATTTCAAATAAGTCAGAAATAAATAAAGAAATGAATTTAAAAAACTATATTTAATATATATTGGCCGGCGAAACACAACTATGAAAATAAAATTGTCAGGGGAATTCCTCGCCTGCCCTAGTGTCTAGATTTAAAGCAGCTCCGTAACACAAACTGAAGGGGAATTCAATTAAGAAAACCCATTGGCTCCTTATTGACTTTAGTTAAGAAAATAAACTCGGGGAAAGTGTATTAAAATATGTCTGGACTGCTTAGTACGCTTCCATTTAAGCTTATGACAATCAAAATGGGAGAATTTAAATTCTTTACAATTAAGCTCTGCTTCTGAGCAGATTGGGTTCTCTAGGTTATTACACTGTGCATTTTTTAACGTAGACCCTGCACACACGCACCCCAAAATGCAGTCTCACCGTGAATTGGGGCGTTCTAAAGCAGGAGCACCACGGAGCAATTGGAGAAGAAAAAGTATTTAAGGTTGTGAATTTAATTTTGTTCTAGGATTTTCATTTTCATTTATGGCACCCGTTGTGTGTGAGACCACGGACTAATTTATGGATTAGTTTTAAACCCCCAGTCTGTCACACTCAATGAACAATTCTAAGTTGGAGAGAATCCATATGAAAGGATTAGAATGTGCCACAGCGGAGCTTACACATGACTGTTTCAACTAAATATTGCCCAGCTGCCTCTCATGCAGCATTTTTTTTTTTTTTTTTTTTTTGGCTACTTGGTTAAACAGCTACAGTCTCTAATCTCACACATTGTCAGAGCCTTTTCATTCTGTAAATATCTTCTACTGCCACATGAAATATAGGTGATGTTTAATTTATTCAAGATAGGATGCCATAAACTGTTGGTATGGCCAGGAGACCAAGGAGTCAGTATTTCGTGAAATGTGCATCTTTCAAAACATGCAGGGTCTGCCCTGGGATACCTTGTTTGATGATACTCGTAAAACAGCCGGAGAGGGACTATTAAGGCCACGCACACTGACTGGGTTTGCAGGAACCTGGGATTGTTTTTTGGTTGTTGACCTAATAAAGTAAGTATACAATAGATTTGCCCTGTTGTAATTAAAATTAAAATCAAGACAATAGCTCAGCAAGGCCTTTTTCATTCCCTAACCCTACAGCGCCTGAAGCCCAGCTCAACTCTTTGTGACCTCTTTCTCTCTGATGAGTTTCTAAAGGCAGCAGCAAAGTGCCTTTGAAAACAAGTCTTTGTTAGGACAATTAGGGGCTGTCATTTTTCAAGCTAATGACAGCATTTCTAACTTGTATTGCAAGTGGACTGCTTGCGTTTTGCCCATACACTCCGAATGTTACCCAACAATGGAGTGACCCCACGAGTTGATTCACAGGGGTGGCCTGGCACCTCTCGCCAGTCTTCTGATTAAGACACCCTGAATAAATCCCACTTCACAGAGCGGCACTCCCTTCAGAGCCAGGGTGTCTGCGGTTTCTGCATGAAGTCATAATGCAATTAGGAAGGAGAATTAGATTCTGTCACACTGCTCTCCTGTGGGGAGCACAAAGTCACTTATAAAGATTTTTTTTTTTTTTTTTTTTAAATTCTTTACTTGGAATAGCCTCTGTTCAGAGAGCACACCAGATGCTCTTAAAGAAATAGAATTGGTGCCTCCCCCAACACTCCCTCACACCCCCTTAGAACTCTGTGGCCAACCTGTGTGTCTGCTGCGTTCCCCTGCCCCATTGCTGACCATGGCCTTGCCACTTCCAGCCGCAGTGACTTGTGTGGTTTGACTTGAACGTTTGTTTGCTGTTAACTGCCCTAGAAAATGTTTCCACCCCACCCCCACCCCACCGCATCCCTTTCTCCTCCTGTTTTGGGTGCAGTTGATGGACTTCCCGTCCCCATACTGGGGAAGCAAGCTGCACTGTGGACTGGGCTCATTCATTTTCTAGTGCCCACAAAGAAGCCGACACCTAGGGTCACTTAACTTAGTTTCATGATAAAGTGGACAGCACAGTGATGTAGGAAGACGGTAAAAGGAGCAGTCATCAGTTCATGCTAAGATACGAGTTTTGAGGACTCTAACCTCTAGGTTTTACTCCACCTCCTCTCTTTGATGTTTATGCTACTTATTGACCTGCTAAGATTACAGCCTATGAGAAGTGCTACTATAAAAATAACCAAAGTATTTATTACTTTTTTTTATTTTGTAAAGGAGCCAGTGCTTATCCATAAAATGTGTTAGCATGTATATAAATGTTTCTGTACAAATGTGCATTTGATCTTGCCCCTTAAGCTGAAAGCACCTGAAACTAACACTTGGCTTGGATGTTTCAAGTAAGGAGATGTGTCAGCTGTGTCATGACGATCCCGTGTAGTGATGTTTCAACTGTACAATTTTTGGTATTGTTTTTTACTGCTATTTTATGCATACAGACTTGACTTGTAAGTAAGTATTGTGTTCTTATGCAGTGTATTTTATGTTTTTCTTTCCTTCATCAATCCTTCAGAAACTCAGCTATAAGTTATGTTAAAGCTGCAGTGGCTTCTCAGACTGCTGGTTAATCTTGGCTCCTTAGAAGGGCTGCGATTGTTTTGATGGTTATAGGGTCCTGAGGAAAGCATGCCAACTGAGGGGGAACACCGGTGTGAATTCATGTGTCCTGATTTGCACATCAGAAGCACCAGGCTCGTTTGACCAGGAAAAAAAAAAAGGAAAAAGTGTGGCATTCCATTGCATTTAAACATTGCCTGTGTCGAGTCCGGAAGAGTCTTTTGGAGTCTCTAGAACTCATGAAAATAATTACCAGCTTAAATAGCTGTGTTAAGGGTGGGTGGTAGGGAACAGGTAACTACTTGCAGTTTCAACCAAGAATGCCAGCCCAGCCAGAGATGACGAGTTCATGTCACCAGCCCTCCCTGGCCAGATGGGGATAGTGGAAAGAAACATACTGGAGAGGTGTAGACTCGAACACGAAAGCATGGCCAGATGGGTTAACTTTGGAATGAAGCTGGCCACAGGAGTGGTGTTTAAAAAAAAAAAAAAGACAACTGGAAAAAGAATGTCATCGTGCATTTTGTTAGATATTTATCCCACTTTCCCTCTAGCCAAAAATAAACAGAAAATTTCTTGAGCCCCTTGAGCCATTCCCTGTGAAGAGGAGCCAGAACAGCACGCCTGGTTCGAAGCACAGCAGAAGGAGGAGGAAACTTGGACAGCATCGGAAATGGAGGAAGAAAGAGACCACGGTTTCTTCCACAGCAAGTGCATCTGGCAACGCGAAGGCGGCCACAAAGGCGGGGGACTCCCTGCAGCTCCCCACAGCAAACATGGTGCTGCCCTGGGAGCCAAGGGATGGCTGGATACTGTCATTTGTGGGAAGTCACACGATCGGAAGTGGTGTTTGGCCAATTGTGCGGACTCGGGTGTGTCCATGGTGGTCTTCTGCTCTTAGGTTGTAACCCAGAGAGTGCTGCAAAGTGAAGAAAGGATTCCTGGTGGCCAGGAGAGGGGGTTGGGGGTAGGGGTGGGGGATTGTGAACAGAAACTTTATCGGGAAACTGTTAATATGTTCATTCCCATGGCCTCCCAGTCCGTGGAACTTTCCAGCTGAACGCTGCCAAAATAATAACGCGGGATGGAAAACTTGAGCTCACGTGTTCATGTACAGGCATCTGAGCGTAAGCCGTAGAGGATCCTCAAAGTGTGATTGTTTCACTGATGCCTAATGGGCAGTCACAAAGCCCGGGCGCCTGCGTGGGCTGGCTTCAGACAAAGGCAATGTTTGAATGTATGAATCCCTTGCTCCACCAGCCTGCCGACTGAGCTTTTCCACCCCAGTCCTGAGCCTTTATGTGTTCAGAGCCACCGAGTCTGCGCTGGTGTTTCCCCTCACTTTGCATGTTCCCCCGACTATGGACTAGCAAGTAGATGTGTCCTGGCAAGACCCCCAGAACCACAGAATTGACTGTTTTCCTCACTGGCTCGCAGCTTTGAGCTGAAGGCATGTCTTAAAACAGTGCAACTCACTTCAAATGCTTTTTGCTTTTCATTTATTATTGCTTGTCACGCGATGTTCTTTGAAAGCTTGCTCATATATTATCTGTTCCATTTTTTTCCATTTTCCCTTTTTTTGCATGCCGTTCCTCCTGTTTCCTCCCTTCCTCCAATCCTCTGTTCCCGTCTGTAGACACGGCAGCGACGACAGAGCCCGCAGTTCACGGTTGGTATCACATTACTGTTTATCTACTTTCTCAGCGCTGCTGAGAGGCAAGGCAAGCCTGGGAAAAAGAGAAATGCAGTCTTCAAGGGAAATCGTATTTCTAGTAGACTGATCTCATACATAGACTGTAATTTTGAAGGCTTGGAAGGATGTCGAGTCTTGTCATTTCTGTTGTGAGTTCAGGAGCCCATGGTTGCCGTCTGGAGGGAGGCCAGTGACAGTCAGGCCAGGGTGTGGGAGACCCTGCCACAGGTGGCCCTTATGGATAGAGTGCCACCAGACCCCAAAACACGAGGGATTTCAAAAATGAATATTGACCTAAAAATCATGGCCTTTGGATTAAAGGCCCAGTTGCTTTCTTCGTTTATAGGCTAGAGTCCCAGGTACATTTGGAAGAGACACTCAGTAGTTGAGGCCGTGAAGGACAGGTAAGGACAGAAGGGTAGTCCTGTTTAAATTCATGAGGTGGTGGCGGGGGAGGGCATCACTCTTCTCTTAATTATGTTCCCCATCATAGCTCCCTCTGCAAACCCGAGCCAGTTCACTCTTAATCTCCATGTGTGCACGCAGGCTTATGCTAGCTAGCACTGGGCAGGAAGCCTCTCCAAGCCAGGAGGGACACCAGATGTAAATTTTAACAGCATTAAGTGGGACTGAAAAGATCATTTGTGTGTGGGTATCTCGTAGGCAAAATACTACAAAGTTGGTTAAGGTTGTAAACAAAAAGTGACTAAAAAAGAAAAAAACAAAACAGCCATCGGGACATCTTTTTCTATTTCCTCTCTGACTGACTAGGTTGGAAGAGGCCCATTAACTTTTCTGTGTCTCTTTAGTCGGGAAATTAGAATCATGTTTCATCTGTATATGACTTCATTCCCTAACTCTTACCTTAGTGATACTGTGCTTGGAGAAGGGGTGTTGAGTTCAAGGGGATTTTTTGGTAAAAGGCCTATTGAAATCACTTAGCACATTGTACAGGGTTGGACTCCACCATTTAAGCGATGGGGTGATCAGCCAAGCCTTATAGCAAAACATTTCTTCCTAGCACAGACTGACTTCCTTAAAACAGACCTCCATTTGAGGACTTGGCAGTTGGAAATCGCTAAGTGAAACCCATCCTATGTGAGCTGTCCCCGAAGGTCAGGCCGTGATGCTTGGCCCCCTGCCACCAGTCCCCATTTGGACTTTCTGATGAGGAATTCCAAGAGAGCAAAATGAACTTGGGTGTGAAGCATTATTTTCATCCCCACACCCCTTGCGCCTCCACCTGGCCCTTTCCTGTCACTGGGCACAGAAGGAAAAGGTAAAGGGCCAAATACACTGGCAATCATGAGAAATCAATTAGGTATAAAACCTCCACTTTCTAAGGTAATGCCCCATAGTGCTTGCTACAGCTCAGGCACTGCACTCCATTAAGCTTAGTTATTTGTAGGTTTCATCATTAATTGAGCACTTCCTGACTTTTATCGATTAGTCGCAGAGCTTTAAGGCTATTTTAATGCCGTTCAAGAGATTTTGTTCTATTCTTTTTAAGATGCTTTAAGTTCTGAGCTTCCTATAATTGACTCCAGGGTCAAATGTAACCATAAGATTCTTGAATTCTGTGAGATCTTTGAAGAAATATTGATCATTTATCTCCTAAGACTCCAGAGTTGTATTTGCTAGGTCCCTTCGATAAAATCCATGTACTTACGTGACTCTGATGGATGTAAGTCTTAGAGTTGGCTGAGGTATTCCAAGTAGGAAATATGTTCCCTGATCTGAGAAATGAGAAGTTAACCTAGGGCCCCATCGTGGTCTAGGACACGGTTTTTGGTCAGATCTTTCTTCCTGGAAAGAGAAAGTGACGGTGATCTCTCTTTTGTGGTGTAACGAAGAGACACTTGGAATTAGGCTTTCTAGCATTCCTGGGGCAGAGAACAGAGAAGCAACCACTGCCTTATTATTTCAGGGACAGCCATATACCACCAGGATGTTGTTCACTGGCTGGCAGCCAAGAATGTTGGGGAGGAAGAAAAAGAGTTCTCTCCTCCCCCCTCCCACACATCCACACATGCTATTCCTTACCAGCAGGAGGACAGAAGTGATAACCCAGGATGGTCCCCTATGTAATACACATATAAACACATTCTCCTAACTTGTCTGATACCCTCATAGTGTCCTCACAAAGAGGTCCTACCGCCCCCAGCAAACAGCTTTAATGAAAGCCAAAGGAGTATCTAGAATCTTCCTTGATGGAGGGGAAATGGTCTTCAGGTCAGTCGTCAGGGTAAAAAAGGTGATAGGGTATGGTGGAAACTTTAAAGCAGGGACCCTATCTGGAACCAGATTGTCTTCAAGTGAATTATGACTAAACCCCAGCTTCTTCAGTGCAGCAACCTTTTGACTGACATCCACTTGAGAATGACCTTGAGATGTTCATGAGAGAGATCTGGGCCTAGAAAAATGGCGCGGTTGGAGGACTTGGCAACTCAAATGACAAGACGTATTAGGTCAGCCTGTCATGACCACTTTATTGGTCTTAAAAGGATTCATTCTGGAGTTCCTTCTATAGTTCTCCTTTTTTCTATAAAAATGAAAAAAATAATTTGTAAAAAAAAAAAGCTTTCCCTTTGAAGACTCATTAAAATACTTTATTCAAGCTTGTGTTGCTAGAGTACGTAAGACGTATACGAGTTGTTGACGTATGTTGGTCATTTGTTCTTACCAATATCTGATTGGAACAAGCATGTCTTGGAAGGTTAGAAGTGCATGGGCATGACTCAAAATCAAATGGATTTTCTCCAAAAAGAAAACAAACAACAATCAGTCACAATGTGTTTTTCAGGATCTAATTGATGGTAGACGTAAAAGCGAGTGTAAGAAGGGGATCTTTTAGACTAGGGTGACCGAAGGGATTCTCTTTGAATAAGGATCTTGAGCACTTGTGTTTTTGGAGCTCATCCTTAAGGCCTGGTCAGGAAGAATCCTGTGTCATGCGTGCATGTCGAGCAATGCAAAAAACGCTCTGCCAAATCCTGGTCCTACGTGGTCTGAAACTAATGGCGGAAATGCATGAGTGACTTAAAGCACGGATGGTGTCGTCCTTCCTATGATTATTGACGTGTGGGTACGCGTGATAGTTTTTGTTTGTTCAAATGTGGGCGCTTCTCTGTGTCTTGTGCCTTGTTCTTTCTCAGCCCTGTGTGTACCCTCTCCCTTCCCCCACCCACCTCCCCTGTGTGAGGTTTGGGGTGACCGCATGCCCATGGTCTGGAATAGTGCTTGTGCTTTTGCTGCACTGCAGTCAGCTGGCTTCCTCTGGGTCGGAGCTTCTCCCTCCCTCCCCCCCACTCCCTCTCCCCTCTCCTCTTCCCATTTTATGATTTTCCAGGCTACCTATCCTTTTGCTTTCCACCTCTTGATCTATCAGAGGCTGATGAGCTCATGAATTTACATATCCCAAATGAGTTTTTCAGTAGTCTTTAATTCAGTATATAACTCTGGTAAGACTCAAACTGGGAACCCCCTGAAACTACTTTTTACTTTCAGTTTCAGTGGCAAAATCTTTGGCCTGTGCTAGATACACTCTCACACCCTAGTCCACTGCCCTCAGGTCGCCACCCTCCACCCCACCCCCACCCCCCAAAGCTCCCTTTCCCCGACTTCTAAAATTTTATAAGTAGTGCAAGCCTTACTAGAATCCTAAAAGCACATGAAATTCCTATCTTAACTTTCTGTTCAATTGCGGGCTCCTTCTGCAGCCCATCCAAAAGGCAAATAGCCAGCAGTGCGCATTATTACAACCGCTATGTCCGCCATCTGTGTATGAACCTCTCTGCACATCTCTCTGTATGAGTACACAACAGTGGCATTCAAAGGCTGTCATTCAGTCGAGGGACTCTGCAGACATTGTGTGTTCTACTCAAGAACAAAGCTAAAGAGGTTTACGAATGGCTGCAGGACCTGAAGATTGTGTTTCAGCCTTGATATGCCGTTTGGAAACAATGTGCTACTGTTTAACGGCGTGAACCAAATTTCTGCTCATGGGAAGAAGGGACAAACTCTCCACAAAAGCTGACAAAGCAGGAAGAACAGGATGACTGAGCTTTTAGATTAAAACTACCGGGGGCGTCTGAACTCTTATGGCTGGTGATGGAAGTAACAGTTTCCATAATATGGCCAAGTGATCAGATGTATGCCGCTTAGGTAAGAAAGAGACCATCGCCTACTTTTTCCTACTGGGAATGGTACTGGAGCCAGGGGGCTACATTTTGGTTTCCTTTGAGGTTTTCTTTAATCGTTCTTTTATGACATTTTCTGAAAAAAAAAAAAAAAAGAAAGAAAGAAACCCTAATGAACCAAACCCACAAACATTGAAATTTTGCTTGACCTTGACTTTATTTAACTATCTCTAGGATTTCTTGCTGTTTCTAATGTTTGAGGTTTTCCTTAGCCTGGTTTAAGATTGCTACCTCACACCACTTTTAGAAGCCAGCGACGTCTGTTGGAAAGGAGAGGTGACAACCTCAGAGGCACTGAGGAGGCCCAGGGGATGTGCAGCCCATCCTAGACCAGGAACAAGTGCAACGCAGGTCTACCGTGCATGCATGAAATTATCATGCTCAGAATTAATTGCTCAAAAAAAAAAAAAAGTCCCACATGGGCCAATAGTTAAACTTTTCACTTGTTTAACCAAGTTTAAAGAAGTTTATTGGATACATTTTAATTAGAAGTGACAAGAAGGGTCTTCAACAGATGATACGGAAGTTTAAAGAGAAAAACTAAGGGATTTCCCATGTATCGTTAAATGGTGAAGTTTCCTTTTGGAAAACACCGTCTGCCTCATAAAGTGCATCTTTGTTTCTTTGAGAAAATAAGAGGTGTATGAGTTTGAACATGAAAGAGAACTACCTCAGTCAAAGCAATTCTAGGAGGTAAATTTTGCTTGTCCTCCCTTCTACCCTCAGTGCCTCAGTACACTCTTCCAATTACACTTATTCAAAAATTATCCAACCATGGCCGAGCACTGTAGACTCATAAAATACAACAGTAGCGCAAAAACAAATTTAATGCCACTAATCGAAACGGCTTCCCACTTTCCGATGTAATCTGAGCAGTAGATTCCAGGTGATTTGGTGTATTTTAAAATTTATGCCATTAAAAATGACAGTTTCATCTTTAATGAGGTGTGTATCAACTGTCCGTTGCTTTTTAATGGGAAACTTTGCATATCCGTGATATCTCATGAACATATTTGTCTTTATTTTCTAAAACTAGCTTTCTCATGCCCTCCCCACGGAAGCAGGCATTCAGCAGTAAAGCCGCCTACTTGAAACATCCTTGTTTAATATGGTTCAGTGGGTGCCAAGCACGTAGGTAGAAAGCCTTGATATTCATTGGGCCACGTAGAAGTGAGGGATTAGCCTTCTGAGAACTGCAAATTCATAATTAACTACAGAGAAGTACTTTATGTTGCCCATTTATAACAATTATTCAAATAATTGTATTCATCAGTCTTTATACAATGGATAAAGCTAATTAAAAATAGGAACACTTTCGGCCAATCAGATTTCAGGACAGACGGATAGCATCCCTACTCAGTTGCCTCTATAATTGAGTGCCTTACTCATTACTTTTCCTTTTGTTGCCTAAATCTATAGTTTGGGAAGATCCGTAGACTCAAACCCTCCCATTTCTAATTGGCACCTGCCCTTGAATATTGGCACCCATGGTTCACAATGGAGATTCTTCCTCCAAGAGCTGACACGATGGCCGCCTTTCACACCGCCAGCCTGGCTATCAACATTCACTTGGCTTCTTTATAAAACGACTTACAAAACCCAAGCTTTTATTGACCATTTCTACATGATTATTTCTGTTACTTTGGGTTGTTTTTTGTATTTTGTTTTTTAAACCAGTGCAATCAGTTTGACATTGCTTGTTTCCAGAGCATTCGTTTCATGCTCTGGTTGGTAGTTCACTGAGCATTACTCCCACATCATTCATTCAGCAAATGCTTGCTGAGACTATACTCCGTGCTTGGCTATAGAGAAGGGAAGGATGAAAACTAAAGACCCGCCCCTCTCCCCAACGTCCTTGCGGTTTCATAGGCCCACAAATATTCTTCCAGAGTGACAAATCCCATTAGAGAAGCAGACCCAGAGCCATCAGACTGGACTTTGAGCAGAACGTCAAGGAACAATGAATGGAGGCCTCCTTAGATTGTCTCGTATCTTGGTGGCTCATGATCTTCCTCAAAGGAGCAAGTAAAGCATGAGGAAATGGAATCCCACCCCTAGCCAAGCCTCCTGTTGTTTATCTACCTCCCACTCCCCCTCCTTTGATTCAGATCAGAGCTAGCTGAGAGCTGGCCCAGCTGGCCAACGTTGCTGGTGGCTCGGTGTGGACCATTCAAGCCCTCCCCCCCCCCCCCCCCGCCCCAGATTAGCTCCTGGCCTAACTGCTTTCTCAGCTTTGAGGGTTTCATTTTTCAGGCATACCACTGATTTTTTTTTTTAAATTCTCCTTTTTAAAAAGTCATTTTGCGAATCAGATTTTCTGATGAAGACATAACCTGCAATCTGTAGTTAGCAGATGCTGTACCATTTTGAAATAAGTGATCCAAGATCGTCATAAATTGATAATGAAATGTATTTGTCAGTATTGGCAAAGGATTTCAATTTACGGGAAAATGTGAAATAAAACTTACATACAGCAGTATGTAACCTCTAACTGTATTTGTATTCAAGGGCCATGTCAGAGCATTGACGGTTAACAATCAGGCTTTATTTTTTTTTTCTTTTTGCATGCTGTTATGAATGAGTGATTTTAAACATTCACCTTCATGTTTCATGTGCTTTGAAAGCGGAGACTGAGGAATCTTTCTGCCTTGATTGTGTATCAATAACAAAATGAAATGATTGGAGAAATGTACTTATGGATTAATGCATTCAAGCTATCCAAAAAAGAGAAAGATAGCAAGAGATTTGGCTCATGTTTTTTTTTTTTTAAGAAATTCATCCTCAGTTCTGAAGTGTTTTGTTTATGTCCCTTGAGGAATGAAAAGAAAAACGATTTGTTTTTACTTGTAAGGCCTTACTCAGTTGCCCAATTCCGCAGAAGAACTGGACAGTGAGGACCTCTCAGGTAAGGGCTAGTCATTAGGTAAGGCACTGCGGTGTCCAACCTGTGCGTGCTCTGTCCACTTCTACAAAATGGCCATTTGGTTTCCCGGGCAGTTAATTAGCAATTGTGGATTTTGAGATAAAAGGAAAACAAATTTTTATTAACACTCTCTTCCTCCTCGCCCCCTTCTTTTTCTGGTGCTAGTGGCATGTATATTTCCGACGGGGACTGAGGGGGTCTGTGCAAGGGAGGGCAGCTCATCGTTGGATTGTACGAAAGCCACTGTTTTCCGTGGCGTAAAATACTTTCTATGCTCTGGCTGTATAACGGTTCGAGAGAAATGTTTTGCATTCCAAGCAGTTTAAAGATGTTGGATTATGAGAGAAGATCTTCCTTTTAAAAAGAAAAAAAATTCCTATTGACCATCTACTTCTGTAGAATAGACTAGAAAAGCCACGTCATAACGATCTTAGAGGCAGGGGGGAGGGGAGGGGGCAGGGAGGAAGGGGGGGGCCATTGTTTTGTCACACACCATGATGTAAACTAATTATCCACCTCAGACCTTTTTCACAGCACACTGAGCTCTTGCAAAAGTAGGTTTCATGCTTGATTCCAGGATTTAGGTGTTACTAATCCAGAATAAGAAGCATATCCTAAAAGGGGTGGGGGGGGTGCAGGAGGAGATTCAAAATGGTCAGAGCTAAACAGTTACATGAGCTACCGTGATGTTCTGGGGCTTCCCTGCCAACCAGCTACAGCCCCTTCAGCATTTCGATCGGTTAATCCCTAATAAATCAGTAAGGAAGCCCCCTTCCTCCTCATCACGGTGATGGAGGCACCAAGGCAGAGGGCTACAGATGCTGACTCAAGCCTTTGGAAGGAAGGGGTCCATATTGCCCCTTGTTGAAGAGACTTCACTTGCGCTCCCTTGAATAGTTAATTGCGAGGTGATGGTCCCTGACTGCGGGTTTCACCCAGCGAGAAAATCAGAGCCACCTAGTCTTTCCAAGTGCAGAGTTTTCGCCTCTTAGGAGCTTCCATCAAACCTAGAAAACAGGGCGGGTGCCTTTATTTTTCGACGTAGCATGTCCCAGCTTGAGCTTAGCTGTCAGATTTTCCCACCGAGTGGAAGCTCCAAGAGGCCGTGTTGGGTTTGTTCACTGCCGCATGCCTGTCGTGTAGCAGGCACTCAGTTGATACTTGTTGGATGAATAAGTTCCAAATCCTAGTGAATTCAGATAAATAACTGGAAGATTAGAGAGACAGCCAGCCCATCAAGGGAGGGTTTCATTTTTGCCCATATGGGTGGGGTATTTAGAGAAATTGCAAAAAACATTACCCCGCTTAAAAGAAGAGATAAGTCCTGCTCCTTGCCTGGAATGTAATGCTATCTGTAAGCAATCTGCTCTCGGGTCATGTCCTGACCCTAAAGAGCACAGGTGACCCCACGGCCCTGGCAAGGGGAACTTCTCAAGGATCCCAAGAAAGGACTGAGTCCTCACGGGCCTGACCCCTCTTGGTGGCATCGTCACCTGAGTGTCACCGAGATGGGCAAAGGGAATTTTTCTCCTCGTTAGGAAAGCGGGACCACATCGGCCATCCACCCGTTCCGCAAGCATCATCAGTTAAGGAACCACTCCGGGTCTCTAAGTCCTGCACCAAGTCAGATGCGGTCTTGCTGCAGTTCTATCCATCACACCGGAGTCAGGAGCAGTAAACCAACAACTGTTTGTGCTCCTAATAATTCAGTTAAATGAATAATTATGTCGTTCCCCCACCCCCAGCCCCTCTGCGGACGCCACAGTCCTGGGTTGCTTGGGAGCCATAAGTCATGTAGAACACTGATGATCTATCAGGCCGGGCTCGGGCTGCCTTTGCATCTGGTTTGATGAACTAATCAAAAACTGATTAGCACCTTTGTTCAAAGGGGATGCTGATTAATCAATTACTATTGATTGTGAGCTTGGCTTCCCTCAGCAGCAAAGAGACATCCGAAGGGGGAGGAAAAAAAAAAAAAAAAACAACCAATAAAAATTGAGCAGCTGTCATAGTGTTTAAATTTATTAAAACAAAATACATTATTTTTTATGAAGCTGTCTTGAAATGGGTCACTGAAGGGGAGCATATTGATTGAGAAAGGATGAACTTCTCAAATTTCTGTAGCCTAGAGACTGAATTCAATTATAATACAAGACAAACAGGTTAACACCCGTCTTAAGCAGTCCATCAATAAATTAGAGTAGGTGTTGCGCATTTCATGCTAAACTGTGGTAATGAATAATATTACCATCCATTCCCTTTTCCATCTGGGTGGAAATTTCAGCCTTTCCTTATTACCGATAGATGCTATATCCTGCATTTCCTTAGAAATAGCGAAGGTCTCTCTTCTGCCCACTCCCCCCATTCACCGCTGCTACCTGAGCTAATGACAGTTTCATAAGCAACATATGGCACTCCGTCCTCACCCAGCAGAGCAAGTTGCCCAGCTGATCCTCCTCTTTAATCTGCATTAAAAAAATTATGCTTGTGTGTAGTTCGGTGATTTAATAATTGGCAGACCTGGAGAGCTCTTCCAGTCCTACTTTGAACCCTTTCATTTACTTTTTTGGGTGTTAACGTTATTGACGATGGGCCCATAAGAGTTTTGAATTGTTTTATCAATTACATCTGCTGCTTCCTGGTGACAGCTGGTGGTTATTGCCGCCCGTGTGGAATAGAATAGCTTTAAGCATATTTATCCTTCGATTTTGTTTTAAAACTTTTTTAAAAATGTCTGCACTGCCTCCCTCCTTTCAGCAATGGAAAGGTCTTTGGGGACTCTTCAGCCGAGTGCCTTGGTAAATACACATTGTGCCAGAGAATGGCCCTCGGGCACTATCAGAGCAGTCCATCAGTCTTGTGCTTCTGAAGCGGAGGCACTGACGAGAAATTCCAGAGCTGTCATGCTTCCCCCAAACATGTTTTCAACTCTTGCTCTACAAATGAGAAAGCGATCTAGAAAAATCCCACATCTCCCTCACAATCTGTAGAAGAGTGTGGGCAGAGGGCAAACCCTAAATGGCTCTGATAATCCGTGCCAGGCATGATAGAAGATTCTGGGTGGGCCAGCTGGCATCCCCTGAATGATTTCTGAAGGAGACAGCGGTTCACAATACAGTCTAAATGTGGATAATAGAAGCACATCAAGCCCTTTGGATCCCGATGGTCAGCTCTGGGGTGGGGGGCGGGCTCTGTGACCATCTGGTCCTTGTGAAGGTCCTCAGAGTCGGCTGAACTTGCTGGAAATGTGTGTGGAAAAACTCAATAGACAGAACATTGAGGGTGGGGGGGCAGTCCTCCTTGCCCTCACTGACTCGCAATAACGATGATAAAGAAAAACCAGCTGGGCTGTGTAGACAAGTTCTAAGTATGGCTTGTAAATCAAGTGTAGTGGTATTTAGCTTGTATACAGTTCTTTTCAGCTTAGAAAAGTCTTTCACAGATGATCTCATTTGCTCTTCACTGGGCACCGCTGTTGGAGCTCCTGTATGTGCTAGACCCTGGGCTGGGCACCAGGCATGCAGCGTGAACAACACCGACCAAGAGTGCTGTGGCGATCACACCGCTGGCCCCCGCACTCATAGCTACTTTCTAGTGGGGAAGCCAGGCTCACGACAACGAGATAATGGCGGACAGGGACAAATGTTGTAGAAAAAATTAAAGCGGGTAGAGTGGGCACGAGTGACTGGGACCAGGAAGAGACAGAAGCCAGTTTAGGGCAAAAGCTCCCCACAGAAGGCCACTGGGACAGGGCGAGGGAGCCAGCCCTGGGAGCGTTTTCCTGAGCGGAAAAACCCAGGTTGAATGATTTATTCAAGAGGCAGAGTCAGAATTTGAATGTGCGGGTCTTCGGACCTCTGCAGGTCTTCGGACCTCTGCAGGAAACAGAGACTAGTTTAAGAGTTTTCCCTCCACCGTGAACGCCACGCTTCCTCTGTTTCTGGGCTCTTCTCGGGAATCCTTTCCCTCTTAGACCCCTTTCAATTCAGTGTGTGCGTCCAGGGAATGAGGAGGGGAAAGCTAGCCTCTCTGGAGCCCATCAGGGGCAGAACCACGTGCTGAATGACCTGGAAAAAGATCTCTTCTGGCATCAACTCAACCTTTTTCTCCTTCGAAGAAGGCCATTGCCTCAGATGATTTCGGTGCCATTGTCCAACACTGTCTGAAATTCTGGGATCAGTTTCCCACTGAGATGATCCTATAGGCTATGGGAAAGTTTGGGGTCACAAAATTTAAAACGTGTAGAGTTCCTGATTTTAGTTGTTTTTTTTTTTTTTAAAGATTTTATTTATTTATTTGACAGAGAGAGATCACAAGCAGGCAGAGAGGCAGGCAGAGAGAGAGAGAGAGAGGGAAGCAGGCTTCCTGCGGAGCAGGGAGCCTGATGCGGGGCTCGACCCCAGGACCCTGAGATCATGACCCAAGCCAAAGGCAGCAGCC
The DNA here is from genome assembly GCF_022355385.1 of Mustela nigripes. NCBI lineage: Eukaryota > Metazoa > Chordata > Mammalia > Carnivora > Mustelidae > Mustela > Mustela nigripes. The sequence goes on from NC_081557.1 coordinate 93,795,669, forward strand.
TAAACCACTGAGCCACCCAGGTGCCCCTAGAGTTCCTGATTTTAGGCAATAGACAGAAGCTCGCCTCAGGTCTTGTGGCAGCTTGGCCACAGCGCTCCCAGGATGGGAGTTTGAAGGTCATTGAATTGCTGATCTTCCCATAATCCAACATGCTACTGTTTCCCTCGTGGGGAGGAAGGAGGCCATCAAACAGGAACATTTCCTCCAAACTAGTGAGGCGCCAGGCTATGCCAAGAAATGTGAATTCCAGTTCCACAGGTTGGACACTGCCTTGGGGTGACGTCACCATACTCATTAATCCATCTTCCTCACACCCCCAAATGCCTGAGGTCCACAGGAGCATCTTTCTCCAGAAAGAGATTCTAGTGGGAAATGAATGTTTGGAAATACTTTACGACGCTGTCCTCTTTCTCAGCTGTGCACTCTTTGAAGGAGAACTCTGGTTCCATCCTCCCGTGCCTTCCTGTGGCTTCCAAGGGAAAAGGCACTCTCACTTTGAAGTCCTTATTATGAGATGAGTGGAGTGGACTCCTGAGTATGCCTCCTGGCCTCTGGGGATACGGAGTGTTTGGGAGGACCCCTTCGGGCTCATTAAGGCATTTCTGCTGTTGGGTAAAATAACTAAATCAAGTTATGGGAGGAAAAAATCAGCATAAAAAATATTTGTTCTCAGTATTTAGCTGACAATAAATACTTCCAGTCTACATGCTCAGATGGGACACCTGGGTCATGACCTGGCCCAGGTGGCCTTCAGCCTTGACCCCACAGGGCAGCTGGGCTATCCACAGCCCCAGTGCCCTTCTGCAGAAATGGAAAAGGACCTGGCGACTTCAACTCAGCAAGGGTTTATGGCCGTCTCACAGTCCGAGAGCAGTGCCGAGTGTACAGTTGTGTGTCCGTGCAGCCCTTACTCCCAGAGAGCCGATAAGTATTGGCCTGGCATCCATAATATTAAAAACCTGGAAGAAAGCCCCCCTCAGGCTCTCCTATTGTAGATTTAACTGTGACAGACACTTACTGCGTGTCCATGATATGCCAAGCCCTGGCCCAGAGAGGCATTCTCCCATTCCACATGCTGGCCTCGCAGACACGACCCTGGGAGGGCATGGCTGTGCTCTGTGGCTCCGAGAGGCTGATTCCCCCCGCCTGCAGTCACAGAGCAGAGGAACAAAGCCCTGTTTGACCCCAGATCCGACCACTATCCCGTGGGCCATACGGGCGAGGAGATCTAACTCTTCTTCGGCTCCCGTCTGGGCCCGTGTCTGGAGGCGCATCTGTAGGCAGTGACCACCTGCGAGAGCCCAAGTCCTCATCACTGAGCAGTGACCATGTACAGCCCGAAGCCTGCGTGCAGAACTTCTCATTTTAAATGAATGCTTACCGAGCTCTCGGTGGCAGGAGGAGGATGCTGACTGCAGTTTTCCTTTAAGTAAGCTTAACGTGGTTCCTTTGAAATGCTCTCAGAGCCACGGTTAACGTTGCTAGAATTCAGTGCAGCTGAAGGGTAGTACTAGCTTTCCGAGCAAGATGCTCTCTGGGAGCGTCGTGATTTTCCTGCCTTGCATTTATTCCTTCCCTTCCCCTTTCTAAGAAGATAGAACAGAAAGGTTATGTTACGTAGAGGCTAGTGTGCTCCGATATATATTAACATCTTAATGGGAAAGCTGTGCATGTACTGTATACATTTACTACTCTCTGACAAGAGAGAATTAAATGTCAGAAGGATTTGTAGCATCTATAATTGAATTGGTGCTGAGAAAAGCAAATCTTAAGGAAGAATAACATATTAGGATTAGCAAATAATGTGGCATTTTGTCAGTGCATGTCATTCAGTGTGTTCCCCTTCGGTAATAAAGTTGTGGTCTTTAAAACGCACACTTATTTGTGTTGCCATACAGGGAGCTACAGTAGGGGAATGGGAATGCAGAGCTACAGTTTTCAGGTGGTGCCACGTTTTGTTTGTTTGTTTTGTTTAGTTTTGTTTTGTCTTGGAGGTCAGATTTTGGCTTTGCTTCCGATTTGGAAATCCCCACCAGCAGGCTTTTTCTTTCTCCCTCGTGAGAAGTAGCAAATGACATCATTAAGCGTCCTCTAAGACAGACTGATGCCTACGGGCCTAGGAAGCTGGAGGCAGCATTTCCATTAGAAACACGGATGCTGAGAGTTTTTTAATTAAACGGACTTGTCCGGCAAACCCTCAGCCCAGGACAAAGGCTCAAACCAAACCAAGGGACAGAACTGTTGCAAAAAGTCAAGAGTCTCCACTTTTTTCCAGCTGTTCGTTGGGTATGGAAATGGCAGAAGGGTTGAGCATAGGAATTGCTCAAGACGGAAGCAGACCAGTAGCATTAGAACCCCCACCATGTATTGAATACTAATTTCTAAGGTGAGACCTGAGGTGGTCTGTGGCCTAGGGGAAGAAGAAACAGATGGGTGTAAGAGGAGCCCCAGCTCTCCCGGAGGACGTAGATAGCCTGAGCCAGGGATTTTTGAAAATGGGAAGGTACGCCAACACGGGGTGGCTGTCGTGCCCTCTGCCGTATGTTTGCTCTGTGCATTTATGTTTTAACCGGGTCACACTTCAGCTTCTTAGAGGTCGGGAGCTTGGTGTCCTTTTGGCAAAAGGCCCAGCCCGGGCTGCACGGTGGGCAGGCCACGGTAGCCGTGAGCCTTCTGCCCGGTGATGTCCTCTGCCAGAGTCCCTCTCTGCCAGGAGCTGGTCCGGGACACACAAGCCATGAATCCCTGCCTCTGTCAGCCGAGCCTTCTAGTCTTATCACACATCCAGGATGAAGGCATTCCCCTGGCGGTTTCTGTGAGACGCCCCGTGCCAGGGGGTGAAGTGGTGGCCCCACTTTGTCCCACCAGGATGGTTCTGGCAAGTCGTCTGAGGAGGGAAAGCGAGCAGAGAGGAAGGAGTTCCCTGGGGGTGGGGGAAGGAGCCTGAACTTGGCCCTAGCAATCACTTTTCTTGGCAGGCCCTCGGGAACCCCTGCCTTTAGAACTGGCCCCTTGATGTTGCATGTTGAGGAATGGAGGGAGCCGGGTCACCTGGCCCAAGGTGAAGAGGGCCGAGCAACTGGGGGCTGCCCTCTTGGGAGTCCCTTTGAAATGTTTTTGTCCCTGCAGTTTCTAAGATGCTGACGCGAGCCCAGGGTGGTGCCAGCTCTGGCCCAAGGCGGTAGTCGCCAACTTAACATTCTGCGCACAGCTCGGAAACTCTCACCTGGAGCCCAGTTATTCCAGCTTTTTGCCCAAAGAAAAGCCAACTCGCGAATACTAAATAGCTCATGATTGATCTGTCCTTAAAGATACGTACGTATGTCACACTTAGAACCTCGGACAGGGGTGCAAGAGGGGACAGTCCAGGCAGGCAGGACTGTGCCACAACCGGGAGCCCGCACGGCCCCTCTTCCCAGTGCCCACAGAGCGCCCCGGAAAGCCGGAACCATGGCACCACCGGGCCAGAGGTACTCAACATCGCACGTGAGGGTATTGGGGGTGACACTCGTCGCTCCACCCAAACGTGCCGAGATCAAGGCTGGGATAACTTTGATGCCAGCAGCACACACCAAGGAGAAACATGGCGTTTCCTCCACCGGATGATAGGGCCCAGATAGTCCCAGAAATGGGAACACTCTTAGGGACACCTGTTACTTCGTTTCTTTTTTTTTTAAGATTTTATTTATTTATTTGACAGACAGAGATCACAAGTAGGCAGAGAGGAGGAAGCAGGCCCCCTGCCGAGCAGAGAGCCTGATGTGGGGCTCGATCCCAGGACCCTGAGATCATGACCCGAGCCGAAGGCAGAGGATTAACCCACTGAGCCACCCAGGTGCCCCTGTTACTTCGTTTCTTAAAAGCACAAGAAAAAAGACCTTCTGAACCCAAGAGCTGTTTACTCGCCTAAGGACGAGGCATGTTTCTAAGTGCTTTCCTTGCCCACGTGTCCTTTCAGGGTAGAAGCCGGGGGCAGCTGTGGAGTCTGGCTCTTTGGTTTCCTTCTCTGCGTGATTCAGAAAAAGGGAGGATACCTCCCCAGGGACGTTGGTGGCACCTCAAAGTGAAAAGGTCTGCACCCTAAGAGGAGCAGGACCTTTGAATGATGGTGAAAGTTACTTTCTTAATACGCGGGCTGGAGCTCTCCCTTGGGGAGCAGAACAGGAAAGGGTGGGCCACTGCGGGACTTGTCAGAGCCACGCTCCTCCTGCAGCCTCCAGCCACTTGCCCACTGCCTCGTGGTGTACAGTCGTGCTGCTGCTCCTCGCCCTGAGCGAGGCCCCAGCCCACAGGTGCAGGCCCTTCTGCCCTCACAGTAACCAGCTTTCACCCTGATCACCTCCCAGCAGAGGCCAGTCGAAAACGCTCTGCAAACTCTCCCAACAGCCCCCACATGGAAACAAGGGAGGAGTGAGCTGAGGCAAGAAAACATGTTGCTCTTCACAGAGGATGATGAACCCGGGCTGGGGTGCAGAGAGGTGGTGAGGGGCTCACAGACGGCCGTGTTCCCTTAAAGGAAACCTCAGTTGCTTTCTGTATCCCTCTGCGGTAACTGAAGGCAGGAAAAATGTCTGGGTGATTAACAGGTGGTAGTAAACTTTCTTATCAAGTGAGTATCACGGGATAGTGGGAGAGATTACCCTTTCGGGCGGGGAAGGTCACTAGAACCCAAGTACTGAATGTGCGCAAGGTACGGGGGTGACTAGGCACCACTGACCCCATTGAGCCCGAAGTTCATGGGGAGCAAAGATCCAATGAAGAGTTCGGGCTAAGGAAATGAATCTCGCAGATACGCAGCCCATGAGGTGTTTTGTGGATAACAGCTTCTCTGTCTCTGGCTTTCTCAGGCTTCTAGAATGTTCCTGTGCCTAGGCATGGAGGAGGCAGTCTTTGAACAGCGGCCACGAGACAGGTTATTTAGGTCTGTGCCTGGAACCGGGACGGCCTCTTAAAGTTTCTGTCTGCTCTCAGTCTCCCCAGGCTGCTCTCAGCAACCACCCCTCACTTTCCCCTCTCCTCCGTGGCTAGTATGGCTGTTTTCCCTCTCCAAGCCTAAGACCCAGGGAGTCCGTTGAAAGACTCCTCTATTTTTTCAGTAGGTCTGCAGCTCATGGCAGTTGGAGATTAGTTTGTTTTCATTCCTACAAGATCCCCCATTTTGACAGCTCCCTAAGGAAAACACAACTTCCTGGCTTTTCTGTTGCTCCCTCTTCCCACCAGCGATGCTGACTCTGTGCAATTGGGCGAGAGTCTCCAGGGTGTGAATTGCTCTCCTCCGACAGATACCCTGTGTCAAGGGCCCCCCACCCCAGGGGGAGCGCCCCCCTCCCACAAGCTGTGTTGTCTCTAAAAGAAGAAGTTTCCACTCTGCCCCGACGAGATGACTTTCAGGACACAGAGGCAACTACTCCGCAGTAGGCAACAATTTTGGCCGAGGAGGGCGATTCGTCTCCACCACGTTTCAAGTTGAGCTTATTAGACAGGTTGCTGGAGGGGCTCGCACATCACGGAGCGGGCTAATTGGCTGCAGTGCACTCTGCCTCCAACCCATCTCCCTTCTCCAATTAAACTCCCATCATCCTGTTGTCCTGGGCGACCTGCTGCTGCCTCCGATCTGGCATTTCTGTTTGGGTTGGGATTTTTGGGCTTTTTTGGTCCTCGGAAAGGTAACTTAATGAAACACTTTAACTACTTCATTTTTTTTTTTAATTTAAACTCTTTTAATTAAAGCACTTTTCGTGGAACCCTCGGTCACCAGTTCTTTCCCCACATCCTTCAGTACTTAATCTCAGAGCAGAATTGGAAATATCGATAGAAAGTGTAAATCACGCCCTCCTGCTGAAAGCGTTGTATCAGGTTTCGGCTCAAAAGAGCACCATTACCTTTAGCTGTCACGGATCTGTACACTTGATCGATAAACTTCAAATATTATTAGAGGTGGAGGCTTCAGAGATTTGCTCTGTTCTTTGGAGAGAGACAGAGATAAATCTTTCTTAAAAATTGACTTGAATTTGCACTCTCCGTCTTCCTGGTGAAATGCATTTCTCTCAGGCGTCCAGCAACTGCAAGGGGACAGATTTATAGGGCCATGTGCTTCTTGTACTGAAAGATTTAAATGGTAAATCCTTCACATATGACTTCACAAATCATGTAAAGTTAAAAGATTTTTACCGTTTCTGTTGCTGCTGTGCTTAAATTGTAAGGTACAGCTAGTAAATCATTTTAATGGAGGTGTCGTACTTGACTCAATAAAAAAAAAGACAATGGTTTAGCTTCCACTCCAAAATGTTAATGTATTAATCAACGGGAGAATAATTGTTTTTTACTACATTATAAATCTCGGGTGCCATTAGGACTTCAGCAAGGGGTGATGTAGCCACATTCCTAAATTAAAATTGTTTACACTGCCATACATCCATTCCGCATCGCCATAGCTCATTCTGGGTTCATTTTGGAGTTGTTCCCCAGCCAAACGTGTCATTCCTCCGTCGGAAGAAGACGCCCTGAGGGAGTGATGCTTATAAAGGAAAATTAATTGCCTCGTGAAGTGTTAAATAAATAAAAGGAAACCCGTCTGTGGCAATGGACAATTATTCCTTGCTGTCTGTTTTTTGAAATAGGTTTTTAGGTTTTCGAAGGAGGCTTACTCCCTCGTACATCCTGAATGTAGCAAGCATGTCACCTGTCTTTAGTTTTATAAGCCTTGTTTTATCTCGAGGCGGCTGTGGCTTGTGAGCTCCTTTCCCTATGCTCGTGCCTGGTGGGGAAGAAGTCGCTGGGCAGCTATTGAAAGCTCCCGCCGCCTCCCCTCCAGGGCCCGAGGGTGCCACCCCCAGTGCCCTGGAGTAGCTAGGTGGGCCTCCTGGTTGGGATCTGCAGCAGGACACAGACGGAGGGAACGCTAAGACCAGGCCAGCATCAGACAGACTGTTTCTTCGCTCCCTGGTCCCTTAGTGCTCCTCCGCTGTGTATCACAAAATTGCCTTGCGGGGAGAACAGATCAGTCCGGCACTGGACAGGTCAGTGTGTGCCCTTGGTGTCACCGGATCCACCTGGCTTGTCGCTCTGACTCCTCCATTAGAAAAGAAGGTGACCTCCGATCCGGAGGCAGTGTGGCCAGGGCTGCTGGTGTCTTGCCACGAGCTCTACAGCCCTCTCCCTTTTCTGATTCCGACAGATTCTCGAGCGGGCGAGGAGGGCGCCATCCGAGCGGTGGATCACGCCGTGATCGGCGGCGTCGTGGCCGTGGTCGTGTTCGCCATGCTGTGTTTGCTCATCATTCTGGGCCGCTATTTTGCCAGACATAAAGGTAAGCAAGGTGCTCTGGCAGGCAGAAGGTCTCCCGCCACCACCGCCCCTACCTCTGGGGACTGGACAAGGTTTTCTTCCATGGGCGGTTTCGATTATGTGGTCACACAGCCTGACCGAGGTTTCCCGAAACTGGGAGAGGAAAAAAAACAAAAATCTTAGCAGCTGCTGATGAGGACTCCGAGGGCTGATGAGCGCTTCTTGATTTGGATTTTTCTCTAAAAGCTTTCTAGACGTGTGATTCTGCACTCCGTAATTGGGCCTGGAGCAAAAATTGTAAAAATAGGGGCCGGGGTGTGAGAGGTGGGGCGTGAACCCCAAAGCAATCGACATGGGAAGAACGTGCCCGAACCCTCTGCTGCTTTTTGGGAAGCAGGTGGACACGCAGTGCTGCCTGGTCCCAAGCTCCGGGGAGGATGGTCACAGCGGCTAGAATACCTCCTTGCTTTGATGTGCTTTAAAAGCCACATAAATATGTATTTTTTAAAAAATTATCAGTGCAATTGATTTAAATTGCCATTAATCATCACACTTATCAGCTGTGCAGCCTGGATGGGCAATCATCTTTTCCAACGCTCCTCCTCTGTGCCTCCATGCTGCTCTGGTCCTCTTCCCCCGCTCTTGGTAATTTATTCTCCCTCTCTTTGTCGGCCCCATCTCTCTCCGCTGTTTTTCTCCAGCTCTGTGCAGTGAGCTTGTGGGGTTTTCCTATAGCATTAACCGCAGCCGCTTACATACCACTGGATCGTAGAATTGGGGTTTGGGGAAGGCCCCCTGAGCCCAGCAATGGAGGCCCAAGGTACTTGAAACCACCTTGAGCACTGTCTCTGTGTTTGGGAACCCTCTGCCCTGCCCAGGAGGCAGCCCGCTGAGCCGAGAACGCCCAGCCTCTTGGCTTGATAGAACCTGGGAGGGGAGGCCAGAGAGCAGGGGTGAGTCGAGTCAGCAGCTGTGGAGAACGAGGGGCCAGAGGAAAGAAAGGGACAGAAGGGGGACATTTGACCGCCTGCCTGCTCAGATTTGTCACGGACGAAAACCTGAAAATACCACCACTGTATCACCCTTTTTTTCTCCTTAAGAATCTTCAAGAATATACTGTATCACGGGAGGAGGGCTGTTGGGTGATGGTAGGCAGGACGAGCGCTACCTAGATGTCCTGCTGAGGGGCAGCCCTCATCTCTCTCCGTAAACTCCCGTAAACGGCTGGGACCTGCCGATGAGAGTGTTTCCCCCTTGGAGCATCCTGTGTGTCGTCATTCTCCAGTGGCTGTGTCAATTAGCGAATCCATGAATCCGGGTCCGGGCTAGAGTCACACCTTGAGCAAGACTCACTTGTCCCTTAAGACAGACCCAAAGTCTTGATCCCAGGAGTTATGTTAACCAGCTGCTTCTCGATCGGGAACCCCACGCTGAAGCGGGAGGCAGAAGACGGTCAGACGTGCCCGTGCGGGCCCCCGCTGACGCACAAGGCAGCCAGGACTCCCACAGACAGGAGGTGGGGGGGGGGCCGATAAACGAGCTGAGGCGACAGTAGAACATCATCAGGGCCCTAATTCATTAATTGGCTAATTGCTCTTCCTTGCTTTGGTCTTCAACCATGTGCGCGCACATCTCTGGTCATTGGTCCTGGCGTTGACTATTCACACATCAGTCAGCAGCTCTCCAGCTTTCTGCATTTTTAGCTCCCACTCACGTCTTCTTCTGCCGACACCCTCTGGTCATAATCACTGCTCTAATGTCTCATTTGCTGAATTATATCGCAGCGGTTCAGTTGGAGTGGTGCCTTTGGAACCCCCGGATGCCCATTTGTCTCACCCACCTCGCTCTCTCCTTCCAATTGTTTTTTTCCCCTCTGCTGCCTGCACACCACTTCGGCTGATGATGGCCATAAAGCAAGTTGCCATCTCGGTACCGCTTTGCACAGAGGCCATCAGACAGTCACGGTGATTTACCCCTTCATCTTTCAGGTACATACTTCACTCATGAAGCCAAAGGAGCCGATGACGCAGCAGACGCAGACACAGCTATAATCAATGCAGAAGGAGGACAGAACAACTCCGAAGAAAAGAAAGAGTACTTCATCTAGATCAGCCTTTTTGTTTCAATGAGGTGTCCAACTGGCCCTATTTAGATGATAAAGAGACAGTGATGTTGGAACTTGCGAGAAATTCGTGTGTTTTTTTATGAATGGGTGGAAAGGTGCGAGACTGGGAAGGATTGGGATTTGCTGTGTAAAAAAAAATGTTCTTTGAAAGTACACTCTGCTGTGACACCTCTTTTTTTTGTTGTTGTTGGTTGGTTGGGTTTTTTTTGTTGTTGTTATTGTTTTTCTTTTTCGTTTGTTTTTAAGTTTTACTTCTTCCTACCAAGTCAAACTTGGATGCTTGGCTTTAGTTTGAGTAGACTGCAGAAATTCTGTGCCTTGTTTTTTGTTTGTTGGTTGCGTTCCTTTTTTTTTTTTTTTTCTTCTTTTTCCTTTGTGCGCATTTATTTTTCTCCAAAAAAATTTTGGATTTTTTTTTTTTTTCTAAAATCTCCCATTTTGGAATTTGCCTGCTGGGATTCCTTAGAATCTTTTTTTCCCCTTATTTTGTTATTGTTTTTTCTTTTTTTGTTGTTGTTCTTTTTTGAAGAAACTGCTTTCTCTTTAAAGTTCAGTTCCATAAAAGGAGAACCAGCACAGTTTAGATTTCATAGTTCAGAATTTAGTGTGTCCATAATGCATTCTTCTCTGTTGTCGTAAAGATTTGGGTGAACAATGAGGACTCTTTGCTGCTACCCATGTTTCAAATACGTAGAGCAGTGAAGACTAGAAACTTAGACTGTGATTCAGAAAATGTTCTGTTTGCTGTGGAACTACATTACTGTACAAGGTTATCTGCAAGTGAGGTGTGTCACAATGAGATTGAATCTGTCTTTAATTCTGTATCTGTAGACGGCTCAGCATAGATGCCCCACACTGTCCAGAAAGGTTTGGGGGCGGAAAGGGCTCCTCCTTTTTCAATGCCCTAAATGGACCTGACAGGTGAGGTCTGTTCCTTTTATATAAGTGGACAAATTTGAGTTGCCACAGGAGGGGAAGTAGGGAGGGGGGGAAAGCTAGTTCTGCTCTGGTTATTTCTGTTCCAAACGATTCCATCCGCCTTTCCCAATCGGCCATACTTCTCACTAATTTGTAGGTAAAAGCAAGTCCGCGTGGCGTGTGAATGACTGGATGGAACAGGGTTGGTTTTTTGTTGTTTTTTTTTTTTTTTTCTTTGTGCTTAGTTAGGAAGGCATTAGGATGTGGCCTGCATGTACTGTATATTACAGATATTTGTCATGCTGGGATTTCCAACTCAAATCCGTGTGAAACTTTCATTCCTTCAGATTTGGCTTGACAAAGGCAGGAGGTATAAAAGGAGGGCCGGTATTGTTCTCACACTGGTCTGCTGTCGATCTCAGTTCTCGAAAGGTCAGAGCAGAGGTGGAAAAACAGCATGTAGGGATTTTCAGTTACTTAATCAAAACTCAAATGTGAGTGTTTTTATCTTTTTACCTTTCATACACTAGCCTTGGCCTCTTTCCTCAGCCTTAAGAACCATCTGCCAAAAATTACTGATCCTCGCATGATGGCAGCCATAGTGCATAGCTACTAAAATAAGTTACCTTGAACATATCTTAGATGGGGAGCCTCGGGAAAAGGTAGAGGAGTCAAGTTACCATTTGCATTTTTTTAAAGCAATGTGGGGATTTTCACTGATACGTCTAGGAAATCTAGAAGTAGTCCCGAAGGACGAAAACTAAAAACTCTTACCATATGTTTTGGTAAGGCTTCCGACTCCAGAATACAGTCCCTATGGAAAGATGGCATCAAAAAAGAGATCTATATATATATAAATATATATTATATAACATTTTCAGTGAGTAATTTTGGATTTTGCAAGGTGCATTTTTACTATTGTTACATTATGTGGAAAACTTACACTGATTTATTTAAGGGGGAAAAAAAGTATCAACTCTTTGTTACTTGAAAGTGTGTTTATTTTTCTTGTCTTTGTTTTAACCTTTGATAGAACCATTGCAATATGGGGGCCTTTTGGGAACGGATTGATATGTAAAAGAAAATCCATATTGAGCAGCATTTTGTTTTCCCCCCTCCTATCCCTAGGCACTTAACCAAGACAAAAAGTCACAACGAACATCCATTTCTCAATGAATTTTATAACGTGCAGCTCTATTCCGAGCCCTTAGCACCCATTCTGAGCATAGTATAACCGCATCAAAGGGTGAGAACCATTTAGCATGTCGTTGAAAGGTCTTTTCAGTTGTTCTTTTTAGGGGGAAGAAAAAAAAAAAAGCCTACCATTGCTCTCAAAATTGGCATCTCATTTTTGGGACCTCCCATCTTTGTTTTGAAAAGTGTACAGTAGTGCAGTGTTCCTGATGTAACTTTATGGCTTACAATGTTGACATGTCTCAGGTTCATGTGTTTCGATTGGTGTTTTCCGTCTCAGGTAGATTGCAAAGTGTAGGCCCCACACATTGGAAAAGAAAATAAATAAATAAATAAAAATAAAGCAAAAACAGGAAATTATGGGTTTTAGTTGTATATTGGTTTATGTATTTTTTCTTAAGTATACAGTGCACTGTTTGAAATGTATTGTTGAGTATTACTTTGTACAGGTTGATCACTTTTTTTAGAGTGAAGAAAGAACAAACTTGTTTTTTGTGTTTTTTAAAGGAATATAAAATAATGAAGGATGTATAATTGATGCCAAATAAGCTTGTTCTTTAGTCACACCGACGTCTTATTTTTCCCTTTAGGCCAGTTCTGTTTTTAAGGTGTACATGAACAATGTTATGGTGTAAGAAATTCCATATCCATATGTTCCCATTCGCATTTTGTATTGGTTCATGTATACCATTTTTACAAAAAAAAAGAAAAAAAAAAGAAGTACTATAAAATATCTGTCTTCTTAATAAAAAAAATTAATGTTACGAAGTGATCCTTTACTCTCTTTATGGACTTCTTACGGACGCTGGGGCGCGAGAGAAGAGATGGGGGCCCGGGTCCAGCTTCCTCCCCAGGGTCGGGCGTGGAGCCTGCCGGAGGCAGGCAGTAAGAGCCTGGAGAGGCTGCCGGCCGGGGCTGCAAACTGCTGTCTCTCTCCTCCGCTCACCCTCCCTGCCCTTGCTCTCTTCTCCCCCACTCTGCACAGGTGGGCCAGGTTGTTTGGCCTCGTGGACTCAGCGATTCGTGCAGGTGCGCGCCGGGCAGTGATGGGCCAGCTGGGAGGGCCCCCGCCGCCGCTAATTCGCCTCCGCCCGCCCTCCCTCCCCCTTCACCCGCCACCCCCACCAACTTCCCTGTGTTGGCTGCTCCACCTGTCTCTGCCTTCGGGATTTCGTGTCTTAACAGTTCATTCTGCCTTCTTCATTTCAAGCGCTCTCTCCTGTAACGCAAGGATGGTCCGCAGGGGACGTGCGCGGCCACCTGCGGGAGCCGGTTCTCACTGGCTGCTTAGGCACGCGGACTTCAGGACAGGCGCACGGCAGGATCCCGTGCGCTGTTGCCCCCCTTGCCTTGCAGGCCCAAGTGAGCAATGACTGCACTTCATGGTGACTGATCTCACAAATCAGCGGATAATGTGAGCAGCCCCAAACCGCCCTTGGCCCAGCTGGGGCGGAGCTTCCTTTTCTCTCTCTCTCTCTCTGGGGCAGGTACTGCGGAGAGCTCAGCCGAGGAAGGAAAGGTAAGCTCCCAAAAAGTCCAAGGCTGTGCATCTCACTCCTCCGGCCTGGTCTTGTCTCTTGCCTATCTCTGTACAAATCAGCGGATCGGATACACAGTTTCCCTGCGTCTGCTGTGTGTTCCTGTTGTGATATACACCGAGAAGTGTGTGACAGTCGCGGGAGACTAGCCAGGGCGTCCGTCCCACCCATGTGAAACTGGGCCTCAGACCTGGGGGCCCTGCCAAATGATGGTTAAGGAGCTCCCAGAGCCCTGGGGGAATTTCTTGGAGAAGGGAAACAGGCTGGAGAGTCAAGACAGCTTCCTGGAGGAGCTGGAGTCCCAGGGGGCCCGAAAGCATGGGTTAGAATCGAGGGAATGGTAGCCGAAGGCGCCGAGGGCAGTAAGCCCAGCCAGCCTGCTGGCCTGGGGTGGGAGGAAAAAGCAAGCCAGATGAGACTTGGAAGGTGGGATCAGTCTGTGGCTGTCCTCAAAGCCCGGGCAGGAGAATCATGGTTTCAAGGGCCAGTCTGGGCCTCGGCAGGGGCATAGAGCCATGAGAGCACTAATTCATCACAGCTTTTTCAGAAGGTAATAGAGGGCAGAGATTAAGAGGACGGGCTCCTGTCCCTGCTCCATCACACACACTAGCTGTGAAACCTCAGGCCGGGAACCCACCCTGCCTGGCGTTGGTCTCCTGCTCTGGAAGGTAAGGGTCCCCATAAGTGTTAGGAGAAATACATGAGAGAGGCAGAAAGTGCTTAGCAAATAAGGTGCCAGACACAAAGTCAGCCATACAGGATGGAGGGAGATGGAATAAAGGGATGGAGGCTTCACCCATGGCTACCAAGAGGTGGGTACCGTCCACCTGAGGGAGCTCTTCGGGCCCCTCTGCGTGTGGACACCGCATGTCCTCGTGAAGCTTGCCTTGGAAGGTGTAACCACCTCTGTCCCCTGGTCTGTAGCATGATGATCCAGATTCAGCCGTGACCTACATGGCAGGGACCCAGGTTCACTGAACTGAGGCAGGTGGGGGGGCAAGTTGGCGCACACAGGGCCCTTAGAGTTCTGCAGGGCATGCAGATGAGGAGGCGCCAGGGGCAGCCCATGTGAGCTTGATAAGTTGCCCAGTCGCTGGTTTGGCGTGGGAGCGAACACGGCCCTCGTGCTCTCCGGAGGGTTCTCACGAATGTTTTGGCCTGCTTGCATTCTCCAAATACATCAACTGGAACCCCGAGGTGATATGCGGGTGTTAATTGGTGCAATCTTTCACTGTCCTCTGTCTACTTGAGATGTAATTCTTGTTCTGCCATGGACTTTCCCCGTGGAGAAATGTTCCTTTGAGTCTGTCATCCAGAGCCTTAAAGCAACCAGGCAGGCACCGTGCTACAGGTAGGAGGACCCTGCCTGAGTGAAAGCGTTTTGTTTCCTTGTGAATTTGCCTCAGACCCTTTTTGTCAGGGTACCAAGCACGCGGCTCTCGTTCATAAAGAACTGGCAGCCCCCCGTGCCTTCAGAGGGAAAAGTCTGTCCACAGCCGCACACGTATACCTTGGAAAGATTTCCAAAATGAAGCAGTTGGGTGTCCTAAGCCACTGCCCAGGACTCTTGACTGCCATCCAAAGACCTTGTGGGCCAGTGGTCACACAGTGGCAGGCACACAGTAGGCACCCAGCAAGGAGTAGGCCGGAGACTGGCCGAGTACTGGGCGGCTGAGTTGCACTTTTGACTTAGTGTGAAGGTCACCAATTCTGTGTCTCAAAAACCTTGACATTTGCAAGTCCGTGCTCGGTGTAGGCAGCTTTCCCGCCGGTCTGGAGGACCTGACTGCTTTGCTAACAGCCGGGTCATCCTCACCTGCTGGGACAGAGTATCTGTTCTCCCACAGGGAAGGATGGATTTGGAAGTGGCTAAGTGGAGCCTCATTCTTGCTACCGTATATTGTGAAGGGCCTTCACTATGAGGCTGGGCACCTTAGAAAAATTCAAACCAGGTTTCTTGCCTTATTCGTGCTCATCTCAAAATTGTTCCGTGTGCATGGAGGAGGCATGGTATTTGATGCCTCCAAGTTGCTCTGCCACTTCATTACACATGCCAGAAAGAGGGCATCAGGCACAAGGATAATGCAAGCACCCCAAAACTGAGATTTGAAATCAGGAATCTTTTTGCAAGTCTTCTCGACCTCCCTTTCCCAGCTCTGCCGTAGCCAGGAAATTGGTTGAGGTCATTTTTCAGTCCAAAGTCTACTGCCCCTGCTGGCCAGTGCTGGGAATTGCACCCCAGTCCTTGCATATTTGGCTCTGGAATGCATCCCACGGAGGAACAGGCGTTAAAATCTACTGCTTTCTCTGCCGCCCATACACCCACAGTCTGTTCCATTCCACTCCGTCCTAACTCTCCGCGGCTTTGAGCTGTGGGGGCAGCGATTCTGGGAAAAGTGAGAAATGCTAGCGAGGCTCACTCTGGGCCCGTGACTTCGGCCGCCCTCCAAACGTGCACCTGCTCAGTCATATTTCAGACACACGATCGCCTTAAATTTTCCTTAAGTGCTATCTTCTCAGGTTAATTAATCACCAGGCTCAAACTTGCTGTTACCAGCAGGAAGTCCATCCTGAAGTCAGCAATGTCACGATTGCATCTTCTAATACTGTTTATCCTGCATTAGTGTTTACTTAGGGGGAAAATTGATCGGTAATTGATATTTCAGTCTTCCAGAGCTGGTGTTGGAAGAGCCTAATGCAAGCCTTTAATAGCAAGCAAATATTTAAATCCCTTAATGGTTGCTGAATATTGAAATGTGTGACTTTATTACTCTTTTTGGTTTGTTTTCTCTGTAGTTGTGTATTTCATCGTTTAAACTTGCAACAGATGCTGGCAGGCTCCAGTCTAGCTAATCCACAAAAGCTGTTTGCCCAGACACAGCAGACCTGATTAAAAAGTATTGCTATGGAAGGAAGTCTTCTGCACTAATCAGTCTCTGTTAGCTAGTGACGAAATTACTATCCATCTCTCTTTCTCTTTCTCTTTCTCTCCCTCTCTCTAGGCCTGTTTTCTCTAACCTCCTCTCCCAGAATAAAGTGATGGGGGCAGCTATAGTGTTGCAATTAGGAGCATGAATCTTTTATCATTTGGACAAGGAAGGGAAAATGCCATTACTGTCAACTGAAATGTCCTACTTGGGTTTTTTGCTCCTACTTCCCTGCCAAAGCCCATTGCTGCTGCTGAAAGTTTATAACATTCACAGCTGTTCTTGATGGCTTGATTCTTAACACAGCCAGAAATGTAGCCCGGGAGATGCTTAAGACAGTTTATGGAAAATATTAGATTTCCTTGCAGAGACACCAATGCATCGAGAAGGGTCTTGAGTCACATTAGACCCAGCCAAGATCACCAATTTTCTCCCTTTCTGGCTTCAGTTGCAAAAGCTTATTGCAAAAAAAAAAAAAAAAAAAAGCCCTCTTGAATCCTCTGTGTTTTCCCGGTTGGTTTCTATCAGCACCCACAAGTCTCTGGCTGTGGCGGCCACTGTCTCACCACCCACCTCCAGCAGCCGTGGGATCTGACCAGAAGCAGTGCCTTCAGAAGTGGAAAGAGCGGGACGCTACAGAGTGGACAAGAATTCCCCGGGGACCCAGCCGATGGGAGCTGAGACTAGGTCATCCAGCCTGGGGGCTCCAGAGACAGAGGTGGCTCTGGTCAAGGCCGCCACCGCCGCCGCCATCTTAGCCCAGAGGTGGGGGCTCTCCCTGTGTGGCAACCCCGTGGGTCCCTCAGGAATGCCAAGAAGTGACGTAGTGAGTTTGCTAGCTCCAGCCATACAACCCTTAGGTAGGAACTTCCAGGAACCAAGCTCCCTTTGGCAGGTCCAGAGGGAGTGGCTCCTCAGTCACCAGTGCTCGGAAGGCTACGAGGACAAAGCAGCAAACCGTGCATCATCACGAGGCTGCACTCTCAGACTGTTTCTGCAAATGCATGTCCAAAGCCATGTGTTTCTTCGCCCCAGAGTGCCTCCCCAGTCACGCCGGGAAGGAAGGGTAGCGGGCACGGCCAGCAGGCACCAGCCGCCTCCCTTCGCCCCACCTTCCCCGGCCCCTCTGCTCTAGCTGTGGCCACAACCCCCACAGCTGGTTGCTGCCACTCCCCCACTGTTTTCATTCTCTGCTTTCTCCTAAATGGAAACCATTAATCATACTAAATTGTGCAATGATTCCATGATAGGGAGAATGCTGATGGCAAAAATCATTCTCCTTTGTTGTGCCAGGCAGGCAAAAGGCAGAAGTATTCGCTCATTGCCCTGCCCAGTTCCTTGCAAATGCTGACCGTGTGTTTGCCCACGCAGCTGCCTCTGTGCACACAGCTTATTCTAGCACCGGTCTAAGACATTCTGACTTGACAGGATACGAGGCGCCGGGCCACCTCTTCCTTATTCCAAGGACTACGAGTAAGACGTGTAATCGTGGGCACTCCCAGAAGTGTTTCCCATCTTGGGGTAGGGGGGCAGATCAGGGGGATGGGTGCCGTGAGACCTGTGCAAAACCCAAGGTGGTCTCCGATGGGCTGAGCTGGCGGGGTTCACTGTGTCCCCCCCCGCCCCCGCACACGTCTGCCAGCTGGATTTCCGAAGGAGCCAGGTGTGGGTACCAAGGAGGCTTTTCGCCTTTCAGAAGTTGATGTCTGCTCCGCTTTCGACAAGCCTCTTTGTAAGCCACCCCTTCTGAATTAGAATCATTTTCCAAAAGCTCTTAAGCTATGATTAATGCCAGGGCTGTTTTTAACAATCATCCTGCCAGTCTTAAGCTGTAGTCATTTTCAATAATTTGGAGTGCTCAAAGGCAAGCCAGGAGTTTGTTGACAACAAAACCCATAAGAGTACAGCCAGGCAGCCACAAAAGATGGAAAAGCAAAGGGACCATTTGGGCTTAGCTGGCTTTTGCTCCCAGAGTTTCACCACTAAAAGTTTGATTGAACGCTCACAATGCATTAAGGATCCAACTGTGAACACGGCTCGGCAAGAGGGCTGCCAGCCCGGCTTTTGTGCGAACAAACGAGCAGCGTGTTTGGAGGCTCCTGGTTTATTTATGGACGTGTGTGGTTCATTCATGCCGTCCCCAAACCAGAGAGCCCTCGTTTGTCTTCCCTTCGCCAACATCAAAGAGCGGGACAGAAACTCGGTTGCTTTCCCCTGGGGCTGCTTACTTCCCGTGAATGCGGAGCCAGTCCTGGGCCAGGATTTGGGAATCCAGCTCCGTGCGCGGCCCCGGCCACTTCCCCAGCCGCGCGGCCTGTCTCCTTCGTCTTGGCAATTTCATGCTAGACCATCCATCTGTTTGAAAGCCCAGGCCGAAGCCATGGCTTGAAATGTCCATGATCACAGATTTACTCAGACTCGGCCTCAGATACCACTTATTTCTAGCTCATTACTTCCTCCCGTAGGAAAGGGTCAGCTCTGGGTGATGGGAGTTTAACCCCATGTATTTGCGATGATTGATGGAGATCTTTGTGTCCGTCCGTCCCCCCACCCCCATCGCCCTAGCTGGTACACAGGTTACAGGCTAGTCAGGGAACACACGGACTTCTGGGGAGAGCTCGAGCTAACTTCCAGTTGACCCCCTTCATGAATCACAGCCTGGTGGGGGGGGGGGGCAGTCCTGCGTTGAACGTGGTCTCAGAGGCCTCTGTCCTGTTGCCTGTAGGGGCCTATGGCCCTCTCTTCTGAGGCTGAATGAGCAGATCTCTGGTGTTTCGTCTCTGCGTTGTGTCTGGCTTGGCCAGGAGTGCTCCCTACAACACTACCAGTTTTCCCGTGACCAGTCTACCAGGGTCTCTCCCCACTCCTTTAAGGGTTTTTCTGGTTTTTTCCAGCAGCTTTTCAGAGGCCTCTCTGGGACACGATCCCCTCTAGCCCGGCACCTGCCTTAGGATCACTGGGCTCTGGGGAAATGAAAACTTTCCTCCACGCCGGCCCTTTTCCTTACACTCCCCCCGCCAGGCCGCAGATCAGCGGCCCCTCAAACCGGGGTCCTGGGGGGGTCATCCTCGATTCCTCCCTCTCTCTCGTCTCCTACTTCTAACCCGTTCCCGACTCCTGCCCCCTGTACCCTAAACTCGTCTCTGGCCTGACCCAAGCTCATCCCGTCCCCTCTGTCATACAGCCCTTTCCCTCCCACCGCAAGAGGCAAGAAGACAGCCTCCTCTCGGGCTGCCCCGCCCCTGCACCTGTCCCCCACCCCCGTCAGAGTCCTAAACAAAAGTAAACCGGCCCCTCCCTACCTCTCCCACCTGACCTGGGAAACCACTCCTGGTTGACCTTTGGCTTCAGGATCCATGCAAATGCTCCCCCCTTCGTTTGGCTTTTCAGCCTCGCCGGTGGCCTTCCAGCACCCAGAGCCCGGTCCCCACCCCTGCCCGGGGCCTTCCTCAAGCTCCTCCCCTTGCCTGCCGTCCGCACGTGGTGCCTTTGAGCTTTCCGAGAGCCCCTCCCCTGAGGTCCTGCTCGGAACCTGCCCAGCCTCTCGTGCTCCCCTCCACCGCCTTCCTTAGCCGCAGACCTGACCCGTTTGTTTTCCTTTCTGTCTCTCCATAAAACAGTGAACTCCTGGAGAGCCTGTATCTGATCCAGCTCTAGCTCTGAAGCCACACGTAGTATCAGGCCTTGTGCTCAATAAATTATTGAATAATAAGAGAATTTTTTTTCATCTATGGTTGGACTGGCCTTTCATCTGTCTGTCTCTTTTCCTGGAAATATCCCTGGCAAGGCCTGCTTTCCCTCTCCTTCCTAACCAGCAATTCTGTAGTCTCTGCAACTCCTTCTGTCTGCTTTGCTGAATTTCTGTTTTGTTTTCGGTTTGGTTTCTACTCTGCTTTCTCGCTGTCCTGGTCAACTTTGTTTTGTCTCATCCGTCCCCCTTTCTGTCTTGTTCTGGGCCGGTTTTACCCATGAAGGTCAACATGGGTGTGCCTCCGTCCTATCAACATTTCCAGACCCTCTGAACACATTTGAGGGCCAGAAAGAAGAAGAAAAAAATGAGCACCAAATACAGAGAAGAAAACTGTAAAATCAAAATTATTACATGTTTAATTAAATATCTACAAAACTGTAATGTGATCAACCAGTAAAGTGCAACCAAGCTGCCCGGGGAAATAGTTACCTATATATTGTATTCGGGGGGCTGTAACGGATTTTGCTGTAGTGTGGGGTAGAGGCTCAGTAAGAAGAGGTCCTAGAGCCTGCAAAGGCTGGAAACCAGGCCCACCTGCCTTTCTTTCCTCGTCTGCTTTCTCCCATCTCTCCTGCTCTCTCCTCTCCTCTTCTGAATTTTGCATCCCGACCCTGAGCCCACACAGGGGCAGTTTCGTGAGGGAGCCAGTGCAGGAAAGGCCAAGACCTTCCAGGTGGACAGAGCACCAGAGTACCTTCCTGGGAGACTGACACTTTGCAAGCATCGGACAAATAACACCGGGGGACTCGAGAGGGAAAGCTGAGCTGCCCCAAACACACGAAGAACACAGTCAACTTCCATTAGCGGCCAATTCTCTAGGTTTCGGCAACTGCAGTCTGCAGAGATAGCCGACCCACACGCCCAGCGTCCCATCTGTAAGGCAGATTGTCTGTGTGGACACCCTGGGCTTTGGAGGGCAGGTGACTTCTCTGCCCCATCGCTGTCTCCCCGCTTTTGGGTTTTGTTTTGGTGTGTGCGTGGGAGGGAGGCGGGCTGCTGGGTGATGAGCTCCGGCTCCAGGAGCCAGCATTCATGAGTAGTGTTTCCAGCTGTGCCTCTGATTCAGCCCGTGACCTTGGGCAAATTGCTTCCTCCCCGGGCCCTGCTCTCCATGTATAAAGAGCCTCAATCCCAAATTGTTTCGAGTTATTTGTTTGTAAAGTACTTTGACATCTCAGATCCAAGGCATGGTAAAAAGCAGAAATACTGCTGTTGTTACAGTGCATTTAAAACCCCCAACAAAATGCCTCGCAAGCTCTCGGGTTGAAAATTAAGAAGCTGTAATAATTGACCACTAATTCCACTGTCGCTTTATGCTATCCTTGCCGTGCTGAGATCATGCAATTTTTGCCTTTTTTTTTCTTTAAAAATAAATAAAGGTTCCTTTGTGAAGAACGGATTTCATTTAGCAAATAATTTTGACTCATGTAATTACTTCTGTGACTTTTCTTCACTCCCTCGGCTTCGCTGAAGAAAAAAAAAAAAAAAAAGCCTCACCCCCAGCGCAGCCCTCCTATCCCCGGTGCTCTGTAACGTAATTGTGCAATTAGGAAGAAGTGGCCAGAGCTGCGTGTGTGTCTCTCTCTTTTAAGCCGGGAGTCTGGCTTTGACTCCCCGCTTGCTGGAGTGGGCGAGCCAGCCCGTTATTAAAAAAACAATTATGCTGTTAAAAAATCAGGAGCTGCACAAGTGAATCACATCGATTGGCAAGCGCTGGTCAGTTATCACCAGAAGGTCCTGACAACACACTAATAGGTTTTTCTGAAGATCCAATCAAATTTTCTAGGCAAAGGCTTGAGGTGTTCCACATGGGATAATGCTTGTCCTGGCCGGTATTGATTTCGGTGTGGCTCTCCCTTCTCCCCCCTCAGCGGCTGCTACCTTTTTTTTTTTTTTCCCCTGTAATAAAGACTTGAGCTTTGTATTCCATTTTAACAGTTTGATGAGGGGAGGGGGTGCCTGGAAAGCCTGGTCTGTCCTTGACGGTGCCTCTGGGCACTATCTTCTTTGTTACTCTATCCTTAAAGTCCGATACAGAATCTGACTACTTCGGGGCTCTGCTTCTCCCTGACCTTGTAGATTTTATTCTCAAAACTGCTTCCGGCCCACAGCCAGCTGGCCCTCTGAGAAGGGATTCGGTGGGAAAACCTTTTGGGAGGGAGGGATGCAGTGGCATGAAGTCACAGAGGTTTCCAGTTCCCTCACGGAAGTGAATTCCTTGGGCTAGGAGAAGGTGTTGGTCCAGGTGTTTGAGTGTGAGTGTGTGTGCGCGTGTGGTGGGAGGGAGACAAGGCCTCCGGTCAGGACAGTTGTACAGACCGTTCACTTGACCAGAGTGTCGGGTCAAGGACAGGGATCCACCGTCTGCTAGCCAAGCATGGAGACCCGACGACCCGTTGCATCTGCTTGGAAGGCCTGCCTTTTTCCCGATTCACACAAATACGTTGCATGGCCCAGGGGTAGCCTGGAGAGAGGCCGTAGCAACCCAGTGCCTCCAGGACCCAGAGTCGCTCTGCTACGGGGCACGGCCTGTCTGGGCCCTGGCCGCTCCCCATTTCATCCGCGGGTGACAGTGGCAGCAACCGGAAACACCGCTTGCACGAGCTTTAGTTTCCCCATCATAGCAGGGAGGCGTCTGGGGGCTCTGAGTCAGCAGATGTCTCCCCCAGCCAGCCTCTTCTGCTACTTCACCTCCCTCTGGACCCCCGTGTGGCCTGGGCAAGGGGTACCATCCCTCTTGTCCCTCCTGCCCAGTCTCCCAAAGGACACGGGCTTTGGTTTTTTATTTTTTTTAAGATTTTTATTTATTTATTTGACAGGTCACAAGTAGGCAGAGAGTCAGGCAGAGAGAGAGGAGGAAGCAGGCTTCCCGCTGAGCAGAGAGCCCGATGCGGGGCTTGATCCCAGGACCCTGGGATCACGACCTGAGCCAAAGGCAGAGGCTTTAACACACTGAGCCACCCAGGTGCCCCGACATGGGCTAGGTTCAAATCCCGACTCCTTTGCAATAAAAGTTGACTGTGGGCAAGGCTCCAAGTCTGTTTCTTCAACCTGAAAATACCCACCTCACCCCAAGTTGTGGGGACCGGGTAGATAAAAATGCTATGGGGTTGTGCAAATGTTGCTTGTATGTTCTTGTTGAACTTCTAGGCTCCGGGAGTCCTACCTCCTCCTTGGGGCTTCTCAGACCCGGCGGCCAGGAGCCCCTAGACAGACTCACACCAATTAACACTTGGTTCTATCCTGACATGTTTTCCTAGCATCGTCCCGAGTGTGTGTGTCTCTCCACGCCGGGCTGTTAGCTCCTTGCACAGCGGGGTCGCCTCTTACACGTGTCCTGGATTCCCCGGGGCTCCGCGGTACGGTGAGCTCACACCGGCTACTTGGAGGACTCCTTGACTCCCCTGGGCGCTTAGTGTTACACGATTTTTAGTCTGTAGCACTTCCCACCTAGTCTTAAATGGAATCTGTATCTTTGGTTTTGTTCATCCAATCATAGAATCCAGAATGTCTGATCTGTAGGGCACCTCCGAGCTCATCCAGTCCAACCCTCTCATTTTATACACTTCGATTACAGGTGGCCTCACAGAGATGTGCCAAACACCGGCCACCGAAGGGTGATGTTCCTGATCCCTCCTCCCCAGCCAAGACCCCTGAGCCACCTTTAATGACGGACCTGTGCCTTGCCACCGACCACCAGACAGCATGCTGCAGGGAGGGGCATGCCTGGAGCTCGTTCACAATGCAGATCTGTAGGCCCCACCCATATCTTTTGAATCAGAGGCTCTAGGAGCAGGGCCTAGCAGCCAGCAGGTCCAGGTGTCTTCTAGAAGATTCTGACGCAGGGGAGCCCCTGGCTGCTGCAGGGGAAAGGGTGCTGGGCTTTGAGCCCGCCAGCCTTTGAGTCCAGCTCCACTACTGAGCCTGGAAAGCAGGAAGCAGGGTGCTCAGCGCACTAGCCCTTTGTGCACACATGCCGAGAGGACACGCCCGGCACATAGTAGGCACTTAAGAAACGCTCGCTGAATTTGAATTGCCACTTGTCTCGCGTGAGTGGCTGCACGCCTGATTGCAAGGCTGATTGGAGGACATGCAGCTTTCATCACCTTCATCAGGAAAAACAAATCTATTAAGTGTCTAAACGCTCGCTCCTCTGTCCTCTGTGTACAGAGAAAAGGGTTCCAGAAAACAGGAGACAACCAGGCAGAGTGCAAAGGCCAACGGATAGGAAATCAGGAGCATCGTGGTCCGAGGCCCAGCTCCACGGCTCACCCGGTGATCCTGCCGGACCCGCACAGACACCCGCACCCATTCCACAGCTATTTGGGGAGTCCTACTATGTCCCTGGCAGTGCACGAGGCATGGTGAGCACACAAGGGAACAAGCTGGATAAGGTTTCCGTGGCAGATCAAATACCCCACTTGCTTCCACCCCAGGTCCCAGCCCCCTCGTCATTGGACGGGGTATGTGGCAGGGACCAGAGGGGATGTCCCACACACAAGTCTACAGTCTCTGTCCCCCACCCCTGCCGCCCACTGAGAAGGGCAGGTGTTCCCGAGGGCATAGCACACGGTGCTAGCGTCTTTGCTGTTCCCAATCCCCAAGTGATCGTGGGACACACAGCATGGCAGAGAAACGTGACATTAGGGATTCACATCTCTGTGGCAAAGCTGCCGCCTCTCCTGGCTAATATAGACCGTGCCCCCATGAGTCCTGCTCCCAGTAAGCCAAACAACACACATGCAGTGGCATGTTCGGTGACGATGGTGAGAGGAGCTGTGAAAGGGACACGGTGGCCGCTATCCAAGCACGCGTAAGGGGTGGGGGGCGTATCCCGTCTGGAGGGTCCCAGGGAGGCTTCTCTGGGGAGGTGAAAGGTGAGACCAGAGGGATGCCTAGGAAGGATCTCAGCAAAAAGCGACAGAGAGGTCACGCCCAGGCAGAAGAAACAAGCATGGCCAAAGGCCCTGAAACAGACAGAGACCAGGCCGGCAAGGCAGGAGTGCCAGGGACCAGCAGGGGATGAAAAAGGCCGCGAGGTAGAACCCGATCAGGAGGATTCCATGGGCTATGTTAAGGATTTGGGATTTTATTGTAAAACAAATAGTACACGAAATGTTTTTAAAAGGCAGCAACAAGAAATCTGCTTCTTAAAATGTTCCGTGCCTCACCTTCTTCATCGGTACAACGGACGTAAATCTATGTATGTTTCAAGGACCTGTCAGAAAGAAATGAAATAATGTATGTCACCACAGGGTGCCTTAGAAGGATCCGGCCCCTTCTCCCTGGTGCCTTCTTGCTTACAGTTTGTATCTAGCCCAAGCATTCTACAGATACACTTGCTGTTTGTGGGGAATACCGAGATTCAGGAAGAGACCCAAGATACCCTTGTAATAAATAACAGCTGACATTTATTGAGCACTTACTGTATGCCAGCTACTGTTCTAAGTGTCAACTCACCAAAACCTTAGAGGGTAGGTACTAGTATTATAATTATACCCATTTTACAGGTAGGAAACCTGACACAGATCGGTTAAACTAATTGCTCAGGATCACATAACAGGTCGACAGCATGGCAGGCTTTAAATCCGGATGTTCTGACGCCAGGACCCTCCCTCTAAAACACTATACTGCACAGCCTCTTGGGCGGAAATGGGATTTTAGGGAAACGAAGTGGTCAGCAAGAGCAGCTCTGGCCCAACCAAAGGGGTGGGTAGGAGAGCTGGACTGTGAGAATGGTGGATGCACCACCCCAAGTTGCAGACCGGAGGCCCCCACCAGCCAGAGGCTGAACCCTGCAGCTGACCCAGGACACGGTCCCAGCCTCCCACTGCATCCTGGGTCAGGGAGGGAGCATGTTCTCTGAGTCAGCCTCTCAGCTTCTGTGCACCCCTTCTAGAGATGATGTCTTCCGGAACAGCCCCCCAGGACATGGGGGGGTGTCTGCTCGGCGAGACCCCTGGAGCCAAGCAGAGACACTGGTGGGGCCGTCTTCCCTGGTGAGGGGCACGGTCCTGAGTGGGGTGCGCGGCGTGTGCCTGAGGCACGTGGTGTCGGCAGAGCCCTTGGGGAGGGCGGGTGAGCCTGCCCAGCTGGGCTTTGAGGCCGGCAGGCAGGACAGCCGCCCCGCTCCCGCCACTCTCTGCAGTCAACCAGAAAGTCAGAAAATGTGCTCGGCGACCAGCGAAGCAGATGGTTGAGAATATCATGTGTATACAATATTTATGAAATGTGCGCTGAGCAGAGCTGTGGCTGAGACTTCCGTCCCAGGCAGAGTAATTCAGCCCTGTGTGATGAACAAGATGGTAATTGGGGTAGTTCCAATTTACTAACCATTTGCAAAAGATTACATACCTCTCACATAGCATCCTCTCCTAATCTTACTTTAATGAACACTACTCTATCTGGATGTATAATTTCGGGGGGGGGGGGGACAATCTCTAGCCTAGAAGGCAAGGCTGTAGCTAATACATTAACATCCAAATTAGAGAGAGGGAGAATAATTGTGAGATCTATAGCTAAAGTAATTTGAAGCCCCCCCCCACACCCCGCCTTTCTACACAGTAAAAGACAGAAGCGTAGTGGGGACAGCTTTTGATACCACCAAGCACTTGGATGTGGGGCTTGAAGACTTTCTAAGATGGCACCTTTTACTTCCCCTGACAAGCACCCCCCTTCCCGCCCCCTCCGTGTGTGTGTGGGGGGGGGTGTTTTCAGCTGATCTTCGCTGCCAGAAAGGACAGAGGGAAGACTGTTCAGTTCCAGGGCACACTGGTTGTTGATACGCTGCATTCCCTAAAAGCCTAAGGCTGTTGTGGGGGGGCAGGGAGGACAGGGATCCTTAGGAGTGAGTTGATGATTTCTACCTCCGTTTCATCATCTGTAAAGTGGGGCGGTGGGATGGGTTGCTGCTGCTGCCTAATCCAGGTCTTCGTTCAACCATTTTAATTGAGCCCAGCACTTTCCTAGGTGTGGGGAGCAGAGGTTTAAAAATAAATGTTCTCAAGGGTGTTTACATTTTCATGGACCAAAGGGGGGGTACATTCCGTCTGTTAGGTGCTAGGACGAGGACAGGTTCTCTGCATCCAGGGGACTGGGGAAAGGCTTGGTCTTCCTACAAATCCCAGGGTGACCCAACCCACTTTCCAGCCTGGGTGACTGGGAAAGGCCCCTGGGGTGGGCCTGGCCCTAGGTCAGCCCCGCCTTTCACTGGCACCGCTGCGAGGTGTGGTCTGCTTTTGCAGCTTGAGCAATATTAGGGACTAGTGGGAGGCAGCTATGCCAGCTTCTGCTCCAGAAAGGAGGCTGCAGAGAGCAGAGACCCAATGCGCGATGCTCCTTCCTGCCCAAGGGTCTCCCTCCTGCCCGGAGCTCGGTCCCTGGCTGAGGGAGGCGAGGTGTGCCGCCCTCTACCCCCCCACCCAACGCACCAAGGCATCTGGGGAAAGGTGCAAGGGGCCGAGGTCAGAGAACACAGCTCTGGAAGACAGCACTCTTGGAAACACCCTTCCAGAACCCCTTTCCCAGTTCCGGTCTGCAAAGCAGAGCAGGTCTGTAAGGGCGAGGCCCTCCACTGTGCTCTCCCTGCGCCTTCTGACTCATCAAGTCCTCAAGAGGCGGGGTGGGGGGGTGGCCGAGGAGAGGGGCACCAAAGACAGCCAAGTTTCCTCCATGGGTGGGACCTCAGTGAGCCCCTACTGGGTGCCGGGAGGGGCACCAGCCCTGGGACCCATCCCAGGAGCCCTCTCCGGCGCCTCCCTGGCCCCCCTCCCCCATTCTTCCTTCCACTCTGGCTTGTTTTTCTCTCAGAACTGAGTGCCGGGGCTCAAAGGTTGTCACTCAGACCTGCGCACTGGCTCCCGTGCACGGGGGCTCGCTCTTTCCTAAGCCCCGAGCCCGCGCTTGCTCTCTGATCTCCCCATCCCTTTGCGTTAAACTGACCGGCGCGCAGACTCCCGGACATCAGCGGGCGCCCGTCTCTCCTGCTGGGAAAACCTTGATGAGATGAATAGCAATGTGAGCCCATGTGCGGAGGAAGGGACACTGGGCCTTAGGGGTGGGGGTCCAGCCCCTGTTCCTTCTCCAACCTCTCAGCCACCTCCCGACCTCTGGTCACCAGTGTCTCCAGGACCACTCAGAGGGGATTTGGACTTGGTGAGAAACAGTGTAGCCAGCAAGAACCTCGGTATTGATAAGCAATGAGGTAGGGCTGGGCCCCCTCCCAGCCCCCAGGTCCTGGTAATTCACAGGCTTCCTTCCTCCCTTATTATCTGGCCTTGGGTTCTGCCTTTTCACAGGTGTGTGTGCACCTGCCTTGAGAGCAGGTAAGGGGAGAGAGAAGAGGAGAATCCAGGCTAAATAAATAAGAAGGGAGAGAGAGGGGAGGAGGAGGCAGGAGGGGTGTTCAGGCCCCAGTGCATTGTGTACTAAAGGACTTCGTATGTGATTGAACGTGTGGCCCCACTTCTGTCTTCTCGGAGGTGACAGTTGATGAAGGATGACCAGCTACCGGGTTTGCCTGGGGCTGAGGAGCTTCCTGGGACAGAGGTCCTTCTCAGTGCTAAGACCTGGGCCAGATCGTGCCCCTGTCCACCCAGTCTCTTTAGAAGGCCAGGCCTTTGTCTGAGTAAGGCTGGGACTGACATCCGGGAAGGAGCCTGGGGCCAGGCTCCTGCATATTGGGGTGGGGAGAGCGGGAAGGAAGGAGCCTCATTAAAAAGAACACCAGACCTCGTCTCTGCATCTCCTGCCCCCATGTAGGTACGGCTTCCTCCATTCTCTTCCCAGTAGCAGGAGCAGTGGGGACCGTGGGGACAACAAGCAAGACAGCTGGCACTCCCACGGTGCTCACTCCACGGCAGGCATCCTCGCAGACCCTGTGGGCGCGCTCACTCACTGACCCCTCCCCGCTGCTCTCTGACATAGATGTCCTCCTCACCCTTGCTGATGAAGAAATAGGATAGAAGAAGTCCCATGGGCCGACGGCACGACGCCCCAGCCCAGGGAGGAGGGCAGTGGAGATGGATCCTGCGTCCTGTGTCTCTGGTCTCCCCCCTCTCTTTTCGCTAACCTGCAGCCATGACTCTGGGCCCTGGGCCTGGGCTTTGCATTCACACCTGGGGCATTTGAACCTTGGGCTCTCAGGTGAGCTAGTGGGTGTGGGGAAGCAAGGCCAGTGGAGCTCTTTGTTCTCGAAGCCATGCCCTCTGGAAGTGGCTCCTGGGGCTGCAGGTGGGGGCTCTGGGGTTGCTCAGGGGTCCGGCTCTGCTCCCAGTCCTTCCAGGGCTGACCGTCCCTCCTCTCTCCCAGGATGCCACGGCCCCCTGCTCCACACTGTTGGGAAGCACGTGGCCCCGAAGCAGCGATTCTCCTAGCCCGAAAAAGGAGCAAAAAGAATATTTGATCACAGGTGGCTGCTGTCAGCCTGCAGTCTCTGAAGTCCTGGGCTGGGCGCTTCCACCCGCTGGGCATCCTGGGAGGCCCCCCCACCCCTCCTCAGCCCTGGCCCGGGGCTTGGCGGCCACCTCTGGAAGGGAGGATGCAGGCAGGACCTGCCTCTCGGAGGTCACCCTTCCTTCGCCCGGAATGTGGCTCCTTCCTCAGCGTGGGGAGCAGTGGCTCCCATCTGAGTTTGCTTGGAGATGCTCTCAGAACCCTCACCGCCCCCCTTCCCCCCTGCCTCTTTCTAGCAAGAGAGGAAGGGCGCCTTGGAGAAAGGGTGGCTTTGGAAAGCAGTCGGACTTGGGTTCAGATTCAATGCCCACGCACAGCCAGGGGTGACTTGGGCAAAGTCAGGGAACTTCCGTGTGCTTGTTTTAGGGATAATACACCCGCCTGCCAGGTGGGGGTGGATCAGACCAAACCAGGGACGCAGGCTGCCTGGGGTGAGTCTGGCCTGGGGGAGGAGGAACCAGATGACAAGTGGGAGGAGTGAGGAAGGCGGCCCAGGAGTCTCAGAGGCCTGGGAGGTCTGTCCAGCCCCACCCCAGCGGAAGCACATGCATCGTCTCTCTGTGCATTGCCCTGAGTCCTTAAAGTTTTAAGGAAAAGGAAGTTTGGAAACTTTCTGGCACATCCAGTCCCCTGGTTTGACAGCAGCCCTTTGTGATCGTTCTCTTTTTTTAGGTCTAATCAGAGTCCTTCAAGCTACAACTCAAGTTCATTTTCTTCTTTCTCCTTTTCAGAAGAGATTGAGAATCGCCCAGTCCCCGGACGTTTCTTCAGGAGCCTGGAGATCCCGCCCGCCTGACTGTGAGGTAGGGGATGGCAGCCCTGGCTTGGCTGGGCTCCTGCTTCCCAGTGCGGATGATGAGGGAGTCCCCAGGGGCACTTGCCTTCCCCAGACTCCCCAAGCTGGGTCAGTGGCAGGTGCGGGGACCAGCAGCGCCCACTTCCTCGGACGCCCTGAATCGGACTCCCATTGTCCCCCTCCTGGAATCTCACCCACTCCTCTTCTCTCAATGCTCTGCACTCTAGAACTCTCTTGCTTTTCTGGATTTAAAAAAAAAAAAGGATGAAATGAAGAGAAAAAATGAACTTGCCAAGGAGCCTAAATGTGCCCCCATTCCGGGAAGAGACACAACCCCCGGCCGCGGCAGTTAGGGTGAGGCAGGAGCGCAGGGACCCGCCGGGGCACCAACAGACAGACCAGCCAGGCATCCCCATCCTCATGGGCACGGTGCCCGCTGCATCCCATAATCAGCACCATTATCTCCAGATAATTTTCTCTTCTCTCGGGCAGTGAGGCCTGTGAAAGGAGCCCAACGAAGGACCCTGTTTCTGGGACTGGGA
Source organism: Mustela nigripes (assembly GCF_022355385.1). Classification (NCBI taxonomy): domain Eukaryota; kingdom Metazoa; phylum Chordata; class Mammalia; order Carnivora; family Mustelidae; genus Mustela; species Mustela nigripes. The sequence goes on from NC_081557.1 coordinate 93,826,200, forward strand.
GAGGAGGGTCCGTGGCCTTGACTGCAAGTGAAAAATGAGGCCCCTACGCCTGGTGTCCGGGCGGCGTGACTGCGCGAGGCCCCGTGCCCCGCCCACCGGCTGCCCACCGGGAGCAGGAGCTGTCTACCTTTTCTTCGGCTCGCCTGGTGTTTAGCGAATCTATAATGCATTTAATCTCCGAAAGCCACTGCGCTTGGCTTTAAATGCCTAATTTGCTGTCGAGAGCCCCTGCAATTCTCTCTCCACCCTCGTGGAACTGGAGGCTTTTGTTTGCAAAATCAGCTGGGCTCCCTCCGCAGTGGAGCACGCAGGAACTGTGCCCTTGGTCCCTTCTGGAGGGGGCAAGAGACCCCTGCCACCCACGCCCTCCCTGAGCAAGCAGCTTGCCCGGGAGGCCGGGGCATTCCCACCGTTCTGCACACTCTCCATCCAACCTGGACCAAGCCCCACTGCAAGGATCGCAGGGGCTGCCGGGACAGCGGAGGGGAGACAACCCACAAATGGAGAGTTAGCTCACAGGGGAGTACATGTCTCAGCAGAGGTGTGCACAGGCAGGAGGAAGTGACTCTCCAACTCTTGGAAAGCTGATGGAAGCTTGTAGCCTTGCAGTGCAAGCCTCCGTCCATTGCACGTCCACCATGCGCGGCCTGAGACCAGGGTCACCTGTTTGGGACATGGCCAGCGTTGGGTGACAGCAAAGCGCGGGCCGTGTGGGGACAGAGTGCTGGAGTGCTGGGCACCCAGGAGGAAAGTGGGTCTTGTTCTGTGACAGGGGAGGAGAGGTGGAGGTTGCTAGCAAGCATAGGCATACAAAGAGACAGACGGAGTCCAAGATGCACAGGCAGATACAGACCTAAGACATGTCTGTATACCCATGCAGTATACACATGCATTTAAGAGTATATATTCTTCTATCACCATTTATAAAATTTAACTTATGTGCTGTATTTGTTTGAAGCTAGGGCTGTCTTAACACAGGACCAGAGCCTGGGTGGCTTGAAGGACAGAAATTGACTTTCTCATAGTGGTGGAAGCTGGACTGAGATCAAGGCTTTTCGAGAAGGTGTGCTTACCAACAACCGACTGAGGCTGGCTGAGGCCTCTGACGCCTCTGTCCTTGGTTTGTGGATGGCCGTCTTCTCCCTGTGTCGTTGCGTGGTCTTCCCTCTGTGCACGCCTCTGTCCTCATCTCTGCTCACAGAGAAGACAAGGACCCACCCATGTGACCTCATTTGCAAGGCTCTCTCTCCAGTACAGCCACATTCTGAGGTAGAGTTAGAACTTCACTCTATGAATGGGGAAGGCACAACTGAGGGCTTACCGTATGCAAATTTACATGGATTTATGAATTTATCTAAACCTTGTGTCTGGAAGTGTCCCCAAGTGGGTGGCCTTTCCGATCGCTGGCTTGTTGGGAGAGATCGGTTCTTCTAGGTGCACTGGCCTTCCCCAGGGCAGCCCTGATGGGTCTCCCCATCTGAGGGAGGGGAAAGGTGACTTGTCACTGCCAACTCTCAGGCCTTTGTGACCAGCCAGGTTGTTCCAAGGGATCCCAGAGGTTGACTCTATTGTCAGAGAAACTCCTGGCACTCCCACAGTCCAGAGGTCCAGGGATCCCCAGAAATGCCAGGCAGGTGGTGATCTTTCTTAGCAAGGAGATTTCCCCTTCGAAGTGACTCACTCCTACGAGGACGGAGGCTGAAACCACGTAGTTGGGCTTCTTGACCTCTTTAATGCTCTTACGTCGGTTAGGGCTCTCCTGGTTGCAAGTGACAAGAACAGAAGACTCAAACAGGCTTAAAATCAAGTGAGGGCAGGGGCAGGGAAGGTTGATATTTTTAGGTACCAGCCTTGTTCCCTTTTAGGTCAGCTTCTTAAGACAAGCCTTAAGCAGTGGCTATGGGACCGCTCCCAGCTTGGAGCCTACAGCCTGCCGGAACCAAATCCAATGTTGCAGAGAGTGAAAAAAAAGAGTTCTCAACAGGCTCATTTAGACCATTTTTTAAAATGTTTTGTGTCTCATCGGATTTGTCAGGTCATAGGAACATCTCCCAGACCATGACCACAGCCAGGGAAATGATGGACCCATCATTCCCGGGTTAGATGACGCACTTGCCTCCCCTTCCCCCTGGAGCCAGCTGCATCCAAAGCAGGGATGGATTCCCCAGAGAGAAATGGGAGTTCTGTCTCCGCCAGAGAAGGCCAAACGGCAGCTGGTTAGCAAAAGCAGAAGATATCCAGTATCGACTCTGAGAGAAGCAGTGTGTGGCACAGAAGCACGGCGAGTGGCCCTGTAGGATGCTGGCCCAGCCGTACATGTCTGGAACACCGTGCTTGAACGGTGGCCTTGGATCTAATTAGATTGCAAGTTCCCCGCTTCTTACCTAAACGAATTTTACTTTGGTGAGGTGCACTCCTGTTTCGAAGAGAAGACATTACTTTCCATAAGCAGTGTAAAGAGGTAAGGATAGCGCCGTGGTCAGGTGAGACCCAGAGCCCCCGGAGTCCCCATGCTGCCCCCCGCCCCGACAGCCATTCCATGTTGAGTGAGTGACTGAACCACTCTGAGCTTCTTTTCTCTCTGCTCACAAGGGCTCACAAAAGCTGCTTCTCATTCGGAGCGTTAAAGGAGATGGTGTGCCCTTGGCACTTGGTCCGTAGAGCTGGCCCGGCACAAACCCGCGGTTGTCTTTAAGAGCGAGCGCACTGAGAAATCGCGGACTCCGTTTGTTGGCTCTGCAGGGCTGTTCGGTATAACCGCACACTGTGTTTTAGCGGAGGAAGCTGAGACACAGAGAGGTTGAGCAGGGACCCCGAAGTCCCACAGCTTACACAGATCCGAGGTGGGTTGGAGGCCGGGCGCCCAACTCCGGGAGGAGTCAGCGGCTCTGTACTGAGGCGGGTCTCCCACACTGGGCCAGGACAAGGAGCCCAGTCCCAGGATGTGGGGTCCAGCACCCAAGTGTCCTCGAGTATCCATCTGTCTGGGAGGCGAGCTGAGTCTTTGCCTTTGCAAAGAATCTCTTATGGTAGAGGGAGAGCCCTCGTGCCAGAGACCCAGAGGTCTGGCTTCTGTGTGTGTGTGTGCGTGTGCGAGTGTGCTTGCATGTGTGTGTGCGCTGACTCGATGGTCGCTGGGCCCAGGCTCCCGAAAGAAGCAGCCCTGATCATGGGACAGGGACAGCCACCTACCTCACCCTGTGAGGGTGAACCTCTCCCCTCTCCAAGATGAGTGGCGTCACCTCCCCAGAGTCAGCCCTCTGCCTCCCACAGTTTCAGGCCCCACACAAGTGAACCCAGAACCCTGTTAAGAGTGACAGGTCCCAACAGGAGGCCACGCCTCTGAATGAGGCAAGAGCTGAATGCCCCTCTGATGCATTTGTCCTCTTGGGAGGGGACGTAGGATCTTACTCTGATGACTGGGGGTAGATGCCACTGCTGACCCTGCTAACCGCAAGTCAGCTCATCTGCAGAGCGCTGTGCCCTGAGCCCTGTTCACTGAGCACGTACACATGTCTCTGCAAAAGACTCAGCATTTAGCATTAGGAATCAAATCCAAGGCCCTGCCTGCCGTGTCCTTACGTGCTGTCCAGCCAGGGGGCAGGTCACTTACTTTCCTTTCTGAATCTGTTTCCTCACCAGTGAAATGGAGGCGTGCAGGTGTCCTCACAGATGCTGCCTTGGTCCTTTGGACAGGACGGCTGTAAAGAATTCCTGTAGACTGAGTGGCTTATAAACAATAACTTATTGTTTATTATTTATTATTTATATTATATATTTGTTATATTATTATATTATAATATATTATATTATGATACATATTACATATTTTATTATATTATTTATTACTAAATATAACTATTTATTTCCGACAGTGCTGGAGGCTACAAGTCCAAGATCGAGGCGTCGGCAGGTGCAGTGTGTTGAGGGCCTGCTTCCCTGCTTCCTAGATGAGTCTTTCTGATGCAGTCTCCTGTGGCAGGAGGGATGTGGGAGCTCTGTGGGGACTCTTTCATAGGGCACTAATCCCACTCATGAGAGCCCCATCCTTATGACCTAATCAAAGGCCCCAGCTCTGCTACCACCACTTGGCGGGCTAGAATTTCAACATATAAATTGGGTACGGGGGGTCGGGCACAAACCTTTGGTCCACAGCAGATGCCACAAAGATGAGATGAAATGAAATACGTGTGAAGACGACTTTGTAAACCACGAAGGGCTTCGTGAAGCTGTGGCAAGGATGGGGCTGAAAACCAGTCCCGGGAGCTGGCGGGGAATGTTGTAGAGGGAGACCTGTCACTGACCGGGGACCAAGCTGTGGCGGATAGAGTGACCATGAAGCACATCAGGGAGGCCAGGGAGCCCTCTAAGGATGGGGGACAAGCTTGTGTCTGTGTCCTGCACTGTCCTTTGTGGTCGGTCCCCTTCCCCTACTACGGAGCACTTGCACACGTGCATGAACACATGTGTGTTAACACATGTGAGTGCATGAATGCATGTGTGTGAACACATGTGCACACCTGCTTCCTGCAGCCATACCAGCTTCAGCTCGATGACAGGGTGGGAAGGGTCTAGAAGGCTGGTGCAAGGGTCCTTGTGTCACTTCTAACCCCAGAGAAGGAGGCACTAGCAGAAGGAGTAGTTGGGGAGCTCTTGGGGAGAGAGGGCCTCCAGATCCTGCCAGATGGATCCCTGGTTCTCAACCCGTCTGGCACAGCACGATCACCTGGGGGAATTTTGAGCTGAAGAACACACCGATCCATGGCTGTTCTGAACCGCGGTATCTGAAGGTGGATCCTAGGTTTCTGCACTTCTATAAAGCTCACCGAACATTCTACTCTTCTAATCACCAGGTTTCGGATCGCCTACTCCCAAAGCTGGCCAGCAGGAGCAGCCCCTGTTCCTCCCGAGTGACCCAGCCCTGAGCTACAAACCATCCCTCCCAGGCCCCCTGTGCCAGTTGCTTCTGAAAACAGAAACAAGCCTTCTTCAGAGATGGATGTGGCTCCTGGCGGACGGGGCTGCCAAGTCCCTGGAAGAGCTGGCGTGGGGCGCAGCAGCGTCCTACCCCCCGCAGGAGGCGGCAGGGTTCCTGGAGCAGGCCTGTCTGCCGGGGGCGGGGGGCTGGGGCTCCTGCCTGCAGATGCCCATGTTTACTCAAGATGGGCTGGAGGGACCTGGATGCTGGTTCTGGAGCCCACTTCTCAGGAACTGGGACAGCTGTCCCTGGACAGCCACCAAGACTCTGGCTTGCAGACTGAGATGGAGTGTTGAGCGCGTGGCAGTGGCACAGACGCTCTAGGTAAGGAACTTGGTCTTCTGGTGTTTTCTGCCAAACTGGCATCTGTCACCTTACATTATTGTCCTCTTCCATTTAGGTCCCTGCCTTGTGATGCTTTAAAAAAAAAAAAAAAAAAAAAAAGAGGGAAGCAATCTGTGGCAAGGCTCCAAGCTTCTCTTAATTGCAAATTCCCTTAAGTACCACTTCCCGGGAGCTACAGACCCTGTCTGCTAGTCAGGACGGCCTCAGCCTGGCTGATTTTTAATAGGCACGCGAACATTCTCAGCCTCTTCGAACTTTCCCTTTTGTTCGCCTGTAAATCCTGCATGTCCTCCTCCTGTATGAGGGATCTCAAATTATTGGAATGAACCTGCCCCTTTCTTTCATCTTTACATTAAAAGGAGAGACAGAGGAAGGGCGTAAGAGAAAAGCAGAGAGAGAGACCGAGAAGTTGAGGAGGGTTGGGGGGGCACCGGAACTTGAGCGCCGAGGATCAGCATTGGCAAATAGGGCTGATAGAGCAGCAGAGGACCTTGCAAGGGGAACAGATGTTGAAATGCTTCCTACAGACTCGCTGCCTTGAGGCTCCTCCCTTGCTCCGCCCCTGGCCCAGAGCGCCCCCCCCCATCCTTGAAGGGTACACTCTAAAGGGTTGCACCTGGCACAACAGGGGGCTTTCAAGACCAAGCTGGCCCCTAGGGCATTTGTTCCCTTGCATCAGAAGATGCTACAGATTTTGAATATCACCTTGGGCCAAAGCATGGAGAAAATGGGGGTAGCCTGGCTCTTTCTCCTGGAGGAGATAGAAAGAAGAATGGGGGGAAAAATGAGATGCGGAAATCGACAGACAGCCTCCCTACAGAGCAGGTCAAGTAATGTTTGCGTGACTCAGTTTCTGCCTTTGTGAAATGGGTGCGAGCGTAGCTGCTGTGGAGGGGGTTCAGGGCAGCCCCTGAACCATCAGAGGTCCCGGGCAGCCATGGGAGCCAAGAGTTTGCCTGGGAGGGGGTCATTCTCCCAGGCGAGCCTGGCTGGCCCCAGGTAGCGCCTGCTGCTGTCCCCTGCAGCCAGGTGAGGGGGTGTTGGAGAAGGAGAGGTGACCTGAGAAAGCCCAGGGAGACTTCATGTCAGAAATTGCTGGCGTGATGCAAAATACGCTTGCTAAATTGTCCTGGTGCCCGGGGAAACAGTTGCACAGTAATGCAGAGAGAAGTGGAGGCCAGGAGATGGGAATTGTTCTGGACACTTCATTCTTCCCTGACTCTATAGACCCTCTCTGCTGTGATAGTCAGGCCAGTGGCCTGCCCTGTCGGGAGTCCTACAGGGCGGCCAGAGCCCCAGGAGCCAGCCCTTGGCTCTCCGAAGGCACCAGGCAGCCGAATGCCTGGGGGAGAGGCATGGCCAGTGCAGGGGTGGAACCGAGAAGGGTTAGGGAGATCCGTCCCCGCTGCTGTCCCCAGACCTGCTGCTGGCTGCCAGGTAGCCTGGGGCAGACCCCACACCTGGCTGGGCTCTGGATTTCTTGGCCCCAAAGGGGAATAGCAACACCTGCTTTGAGGAAATGGAATGAAAAATGCATGGGAGAGGGCTTTGGGGATGGGAAATTGGTTTACAACGGAGGGAACGAGGTTATTTTTCTCCCCGATCCGTGGACCATCTGTGTCTGTCCTCTCTGACCAGGCAGAGAGGGGGCTTCTTGAGGGCAAGGACTGTCCTGGCCCAGCAGCCTGCACGGAAGGGGGCGCTGAGTGGGTACTTGGACAGTATTTGTTGATGTGAACTACATTAGTTATTAGGATGAAGAAGATTGTGACCACACTGAGCCCTCCTCCCTGCTCCCCCATGTCAGGCTCACACTGAACCCAAAAGTGGAAATGTGCTTGAAATTACTCTTTACCCCTTGTGCTGGGCACCCCATCTCCTCTGTACTGTATCTGGGCGAAGAGCCGTGCCCCCCGGGAAGATGGGGCTTGGGGCCCGGCTGTGTCTGGGTAGCCTGGAGGTCATGGCAGGTTATATTCTTTTTTTTTTTTAAGATTTTATTTATGTATTTGACAGGCAGAGATCACAAGTAGGCAGAGAGGCAGGCAGAGAGAGAGGAAGGGAAGCAGGCTCCCTGCTGAGCAGAGAGTCCCTTGCGGGGCTCAATCCCAGGACCCTGGGATCATGACCCGAGCCGAAGGCAGAGGCTTAACCCACTGAGCCACCCAGGCTCCCCATGGCAAGTTATGTTCTATGTGAACAGCGCCCCCTGGAGTTGTGCATCCTGGATGCTCTTATAGCTCCAGTGCTGGTGTAGCAAAAGAGACACGTAAACGAGGCTGATAAAAGTCCTCGCTGGAGGCCCCTCAGGCCAGAGCAGGCTGGCTGCGCTGTCACCATGGCGGTAAGAAGAGGCTGAAGGGGTCTGACGCCCCAATTTTGCCTTCACATGCAAATGCACTTAAGGCTTTCTATGGCTCAAGCCAAGTTGGAGGCTCTGCCTAAAACTGAATGACACCTCTTACATCCCCCCAGTATTTGCTGCCTGCAAACCCTCCCTGTGAGAGAGAGAATGGGACCCGGAGCTGGACCCTGCTGGGCCACTGCGTCCACAGTGCGTACTCTCAGCCTCCCGGAGCCCCAGAGGCAGACTCCGCGAAAATGAGGTCAACAGCAGCCACGGCCAGACTTATGAGGAGTCCGTGAGCTAGATAAATCATCCGCACGGTGCCCCGGGCCACGGGGAGAGCTCGGTCTACACCCTCGCCCCTTTCTGTCCACACCCCACCTCTTTGTTCAGCAGCCCGGGCCCCACCTGCAGAGCGAGGATAGGAACCCCCATCTTGGGGGGGCTGTCAGGGGGCTCAGTGAGGCCTGGAGGTGCGGCACCCAGTGTAGGGCCATCTATCTTCCCTCCTGCTCTCTTCCCGCTCCAGCATCCTTCGGGTCTAGACCCGAGATCCTGGCTGCTGGGGGTTTCCGGTGGCACCATCAATCTGTGCGAAGTTTCTGACCAGAAACCCTGTTCCACCCGCGGCTCAAGGAACACTGGCTCCATCTGCTGACATTTGGCTTCTCTCCCGGCTCCCTGTTCTGTCTCGGCACCACCTGACCTTGCCCTTCCCCGGCACCTCTCTCCTTTGGGGCCTCAGAGCCCCATCCCCGCCAATAATCCCGGCTCTTGGCTGCCCCGCACTGAAGGCAGATGGTGTTGAGTAATGGGGCTTCTCCCTCGGTTGGATGGGCCAGCGTCAGCCGCGCTGACTTCAGCATCACGCTGGCGCACACGGCTTTGGAGCTTAGCACTTTCTCTTCTGCCGTCTGGGTGGGGGAGGGGGAGGGAGGCAAGCGGGACTGTTCCGGAATCTTTCCTGAAGCTGGGGTGTTTGTGGGCAGATCGCACGTTGAGCCTCCAGCTTCCCTCCCACGGAGCTCCCCCGAAGACATCTCTCTTTGTTTGCTTGTAGTTCAGTCTGTCAGTGTCGAGAAAGGCTTCTTCCATTTGCTTTTATATATTCATTTGAAATGACTCCTCCAATATTTAATCTTTATCAGAACCGGGAAGCCTGGTATTTATTTTGCAGGTCAGTTGCTCATCCATTTCCCTGGAGGCCTCTGGCAGGAGGCTGGAGAGCCCAACGCCCCTGGGGGGTGCCGCCATCAACATTAGTCCTGGTGACAGCAGGACAAATCAGAGCGCTGCGGGCTACCGGGGAAAGGATCAATCTGGCAAAAGGCTAATGAGGAAGCTGTGGCTGCGGCAAGAGAGGGCCTTCAAGGGTCTCCAGGCCTTCTCGTGGTGGGCAGCGTGTCCTCCGGGGGGGCCCGGAGCGAGGGCCATCTACTTGGCGCAGGTTGGGTTCCCCCGGACTGAGGCGGCTAAGTACCGGAGTCTAACCTTGTGGGCAGGGACAAAGGGCAGCGAGGGAGGAGGTCTCCACTTCTCCAAGTGTGTGGTGTCTCCCGTGGGGGAAGGGCCCAGCAGTGGACTCCCACAGCAGGAAGGATTTGGGTTAGACACGGGAAAGAATTGTTAGAAAGTTGGCCTTGACCAGACACATAGGCAAAGTTGTGGAGTAGCTTTCCTTTGTGGTCCTGGGACAATGTAGGAATGCGCGCACCTGTCTAGGAAAATAGTTACCTATTTCATCTCCAAATACATATTGAACATATTGAACACCTACACTATACAGGGACCCGAGGGGCTCGTAGAATATAAAGTGGCATCTGCTTGAAAGGAAGTTATGAAGGGAGACCAGAGAACCAGGATTTGACTGGAAGTGGTGGCTCAGAGGCTTGTGTTCAGGAAAATCGGAAAGTCTCCTCTAGGTTCGGGAAGAGGGAAGGTCAAAGTCGTTTAGTGATGTCTGTTTTGAGTCTTGGTATCTGCTGGCCAGCCCTGCCAAGGGAGTGGAGTGTGGCGAGCTCCGCGAAGAGGTTTCCTACATCCAGCACGTCCCCAGTCCGGTGCTGGGAACTTGGAAGGTGGGAGAGGGCATCGGTGTGCGTCTCTAAGCAGAAGCCAATCTAGTGGGTCAAAGACAGGAAGCAGTTACCAGCCCTTGTCGGAAATCCTCCCAAAGAGGGGAGCTGGAGGAGCTTCCAGAACGGAGAGGAAAGGTGGGCTGCGGTTCTCACGCACACTTCCAGGAGGGGCAACAAGAGGGACCCAGTAGGTCCACCGGGAACATCCGTATTCTGGCATCAAAAGCTGTTCTTGAAGAGCAGGTGAGAAAGGAGAGGCCAAGGAAGACAGCAAAGACCGAGTGAGCCGGTTTGTTCTTCTTACTTTTAACTTTCTCTGCCTCCTTCTCTCAGAAGCCGCTGGGGCAGAGGGGGGCCGAGCGAGGGCCGGTGGAGGGGTGCTTGCAGCCCACCGGAGCTGGTGCATTTCAAAGCATCGCCTGGGCGGAGAAGCTGTTCCTGGGGATGCGCGTGCGACCCTGCTCTTGCAGGCATGTGATGAATATTTCATAGCCCAGATGTAATCCCGTCCACAATTTTCTCTCCTTCCGGCTCGCCAGCACCCCTCTCCTCGCGGTCCTCCACCTCCACCCCACCCCGGGTCCCCAACCGCTCCCAAGTCAGGAAAATCAGTCAAAACATTTATCAGGAATCGGTATGAACCAGCCAAGCGCTGTGAAGAGCTAATCTGTGCAGAGCTAATAAGAATGAACAAAGTCACCACAGACTTCGCCAGGGGCATCGCTGATAAGGATTTGTCAGAAGAATTGCAGGTAAGATCTGAACAGCCCCGGGAAGTGGAATGCAAATGCCTTGCTTCCCATCCGCTCTCCTGGTGCCCCCTTGCAGCAGACTGGAGCCTTGAAGACAGAGGCAGACACTCACCCAGAAGCGGGGCAGGCAGGGAGGCCAGCCAGGACGTGGGGTCGTGCAGAACCGTGGAGGGAAACCAGCTGATCGTGCACCTGGCTAGGGACCGGAAGGGAGGGAAGGAGGAGGGAGCTCAGCAGAGCTTCGGCATTCCCTTCCGTAGCCCAGGTTGCAGGCGGTGCTGAAATTCGATGGAGAAACTAAGATCCCAGGCAACTGGCAGCTGCTGAAGACTGCAAGAGGATTTTGAAATTGCCCACCTGGAACCCAGATGTTATAGCGCTGCGGCAGCCAGAGCGAGGGCTCGGAGTCCACCAGACACGTGGGTGTGAATCCCAGTTCCGATGGTTTCTAGCTGTTGAGACCTTGAGAAGAGTTGCCGAACTTCCCTCATTTTTTTTTTTTTTTCATCTGCACAACTAGTACCAGTACTTCATCAGGATGCTTGGGAGAGGGAAATCTAGGAAGTCCCTCTGGGGCTCCCACACAATAGCTATGACTTTGTTATTAGTTTTGTGGACAGTTTTGCCTACAACAGCCTATGAGCTAAGGGTGTGATTCAGTCGCCCGCAAACCTGACGGTCTCGGTCAGCACCTAGGAACTCCCTCTTGGTGTCTCCATAGCAGCCATGGAGGGAACAAGCATGGCTGTGAGCCAATAAAGCTTTATTGATAAGAACAAGAGGCCAGCTGGTTTTGATCAGGGGGCCATAGTTCCCCACCCCGGGTGTCACTGGTCCTCAAACTATTTCAGTGGCATGTCTTAGGGACTTCAAAGGGGGAGACCAAGGGTCAAGCTGCCTTTGAGCCATCAGGCTTCCTGTAGAGGTTGGAGGGAGCTGGAGGGGTGAGACCCCCAGTTTGCAGAAGCTGTTTGATAGGGCCAAACAGCTGGGTGGGGGCCAAATTCTAATAGATCTCGGAGAGGATTTCCCTATAAATGAGACATTACTGTCCTGACTGTGTTCTATGTTTCCCCTCTATGCATCTTCGCGGCAAAGTTTATTGTGGGGCTGATGCACTTTTACTGCATCTCCTAAAAGTAGACACATTTTCATCTTTTTCTTGAAATACATATCGTTAAATCTCTCTACCAATTCCTTCTGGCTTATTGGACTTGGGAGCAAGCTGTGAAGAATGATTTGTTTTCAGGCCACAAAGCCACCCCCAAGACAGGCCTCTGTCACACCCCTACAGCCACCAGGGAGAGTGGAGGTAGGCTGGGCGGGAGGCTTTGGTGAAGGTTGTAAATGAGGTTTTTGAATAACATCGGTGTCCTATTCCCTCACATGTTTTAAAATCAGGTAGTTCTCTCAAGTGCGGAACTTGCCACTCTCCCCGCGCAATAATATTGTCTCGTGTTTGTGTGGGACTTTACGGCTCAGAAAATGCTTTCAATCCGTGTATTACCTCTCGGTCCTCACCACCAGTCTGTGAAGTCAGCAGATGGGGGACATCATTCCTGCCCCCCAGAAGGGATAACCGAGACTCCGAGAAGCTGCTCTGGGACCCTAGGACACTTGTCCCAGATCAGGAGAGGTAGCAGGGCGCTGGAGGGCCTGTAGGCGAATATGTCCCTTGAAGATGTCAGGTCGTAAGCTTGGAAGCCTGTGAATGTTTTCTTATTTGAAAAAGGGTCTTCTTTTTTTTTTTTTTTTTTTAAAGATTTTTTATTTATTTATTTGACAGAGAGAGATGACAAGCAAGCAGAGAGGCAGGCAGAGAGAGAGGAGGAAGCAGGCTCCTTGCTGAGCAGAGAGCCCAATGCGGGGCTCGATCCCAGGACCCTGGGATCATGACCTGAGCCGAAGGCAGAGGCGTAACCCACTGAGCCACCCAGGTGCCCCTGAAAAAGGGTCTTTGCAGATGTGCTTCCGTGAAGGATTTTGAGATGGGCAGGTTATGCTGGATTTTCTTGGGTGGACCCTAAATGCAGTCAGAAGTGTCCTTATAAGGAGGTTACACACACACACACACACACACAAGCATGCACATGCAAACACATGTGTGCGCACACGCACACACAGCAGTGTGAACACAGAGTAGGGAGAGACTGGAACATGCTGGCCTGTACGGTTGGAGTGTTGTGGCTACAAGCCAAGGAGTCCCCGCAGCCCCTGGAGGCTGGAAGGGGCAAGACACAGACTCCCCTACTGGAGGGACTCCTGGATTGCAGCCCCTGTGGTGTTGATTTCAAACTTCAGACTCCTGGAATGCCCAGCGAATCCCTTCCTGTTGTTTTAAGCCCCCCAGCTGGCGGCATCTGTTGTAATCACAGCAGCCACAGCACACGGGCCCAGGTCATGGAGCAGGAGCAGGGAAGCCAGTCCGTGTCCACGGGGAGTCCAGCTCCGGTCTCCCTGCCCCAGACTCTGCCTCGCCATTCAGCATCCTGGGGAAGGGCTCCTCCCTCACAAGAAGAGTCAGGTCCGTAGAGATGATGCAGAGCTCAGGCAACCAGTGGATGTGGACTGGGCCCTCACTATGATGCTTGGAACCGTGGGCTTAGTGGAAAATTGGAGGCTGCGGTCCATGCCCTCAAGATGTGCGCGGGCTGGCCAGGAAAGCAGGGCGCACGGGCAGGAAACAATTAGCAAATGGAACAGGACAGTGCGTGACCAGGTGCCTGCCTGTGACATATGCCCTTTCATTCCCAAGTTCGTCAGGCTCCTTCACAGCTGGAGAGTGCTCTGGTTTCCCTGTGGAGGGTCCGGGCAGAGAACCCAACTCCCCACAAACCCTGTGTTCCCCCCAGAGATGCTGCAACCCTTTGTGTTAAACGGAAAATGGGCGTGGAAGCACTCTATAAGGAGAGTGAGAACAGACGTGGCCATGTCCAGGCAGGACCAGTGACCACGCGCCAGCTGTCCTGCCTCCTGGGCTTCTTCCAGGGATGGGGATGGGAAAGCTGGCATTGGGTGTGGTCTGAAGGGGGGGGAAGGGGGGGAGACAATAAAGAGTGGAAAGGAAACAGAATTGATTTCTTGCATCTAATAGAGTTTTTCTCTTTTTTTTCTTTTCTTTCCTGAAACAGCATTTGGCCTATGTTATAAGACACTGCCGGAAGCCGCTCTAAGGAGTTGGAACTTACTGCAAAGAATGGGTTAGGGGACTAGGCTTCATTGGCATCCTGCCCCCCAGCTAACAGCCTTCCTCCCAGTGTTCCAGGGAGGGGCTCATTGTTACCCAGTGATGGCCACCCTGATGTCCTCCCCCTAGCCCCCAGCCAACTCGGAGACCCCACCCCTCTGGTCCACCTCCTGGAAAGTGGGCATAACTTCTGGTAGAACCCAAGGTGTAAATATCCTAATTGGCATCTTAGTAGGAGCAGAAAAGCCCATTGTTATGGAAGAGAAATCTCCCAATTCCCCACCAATTAATCTTTGGCTACGGGAGGCTCGTGCTTACCATATCAATGGGCTGGGGCTCTGGAGTGAGTTGAAGAAGGTAGGGGGGACAGTGACAGCAGCAGGTGAGGCAGCGGTCCTCTCTGAGCTGGAGAACCCCATCCTCCTAGGGTCAGTGCTCCCGCCACCCCCTGGAGGGTGTCCCCACCGTGAGGACAGCTGCTGGTGGTCCATCCCTGGGGAGGCTACTGTGGCGGAGGACTGTGGTGGACATTGGTTGTTTCTTTCCTTTGTGGGGCTCAGCAGCATCCCAGATGCTTTGCTCATAGTATGGGAATTTCCCCATCATCTGAGTCTTGGTGGGAGGCAGAGTGTGCTTTCCTCTAAAGGAATGGAAAATTCCAGCTACTTGCTTTCCAAGCAGGGCTGGCGTATGCCCCTGGCTGGGCCAGTCTGGCCCTCCCACCTCAGCTGACCCACGCAGGAGGCAGGTGTTGGTGGCGGGAACAGATGATTCCGGGGATGGCCGCTCGTGGGACTGGTGGGTGGTGCTGTCCGAGGGACAGGAGTTCTCTTCTGTGACCCGATTTTGCTGGTGCTCCTGGCCGCAAAGTCGATCGTCCGTTCACCCATTTTCCAAGTCTCATTTCACGATGACCTTCCTGATAACTGGGAGGCACTGGACATCTTTTAAATAAAATCATTTTCTGCTTAAATCTGCCAGAATCAGTTCTGTTGCTTGGAAATAACACATCTGACGGCAACAATGCATCTTATGGGGCAGAACAAGAGGTGAGGAGGGAAATTCAGATTTCTGCTTTTTTTTTTTTTTAAGATTTTATTTATTTACTTGACAGATGCAGATCACAAGTAGGCAGAGAGGCAGACAGAGAGAGAGGAGGAAGCAGGCCCCCTGCTGAGCAGAGAGCCCAATGTGGGGCTCAATCTCAGGACCCTGGGATCATGACCTGAGCCAAAGACAGAGGCTTTAACCCACTGAGTCACCCAGATGCCCCAAAATTCAGATTTCCGGAGAGCCAGGCATGGGCGAGTCTCAGGAATCGTTTCATTTGATCCTACAAAATCCTTTGAAACACTTACCGAATTATTTCCTTTGTTTTACAGATGAGGAAGCCGTGGGCTCTGAGCCTTACTCACCAGCCAGTGGCAGAACTGGATTTGAAGCCAAGCCGTGTGGTCCCGCCTTCGGGTTCTTGCTGGGGGCCACGCTGCTCTAGGTGCCTTGGCTAAGCAAAGCAGGTTTCCACCTTATGGAACATGTCCTCCTCTGTCTGGATCACTGCCACTCCTCTGGTAAGGCTTGACAGACACTTTTCCAGGGACCTTCTTTAAGATCTCCTAACCGTGAGTCAGACTCGATGCCCCTCCTCTCTGTCCCCACAGTTCTGCGGCCATGGGGGGCTTTTCCTAGCATGGGTCCTGTCCTCCGTAATGCTGGGTGCCCATTATTGTTTCCGGAGACTCTGAGAGACCAAGAGTGAGGTTTTATGTCACGGGGTCTTCTAGCTTTAGCATCTGACACAGTGCCTCACCCTCCTTTTGGTGCTCAATTCATGCTTATCAAATGAAATTAGTAATGATCCAAGTCTGGGCAACACAGATAAAACTGAATATCCCTACAAAATTGTTCCTTACAAAAGGCACCATCTGATCGAACAGGGGGAAACCCCCCTTTGTGGGTGTGTGTATGTGTTTTTAAAGATTATGTTTATTTGAAAGAGAGAATGAGAGAGAGTGACCATGAGATGGGGGAGGGTCAAAGGGCAAAGCAGACTCCCCACTGAGCAGGGAGCCCGATGTGGGACTCGATCTTGGATCATGACCTGAGCTGAAGGCAGTTGCTTAGCCAACTGAGTCACCCAGGTGCCCCCCTTGGTGTGTTTTTTTTTTTTTTTTAAAGATTTTATTTATTTTATTTGACAGAGAGAGAGATCACAAGTAGGCAGAGAGGCAGGCAGAGACAGAGGGGGAAGCAGCCTCCCTGCTGAGCAGAGAGCCCGATGCCCTGCCGGGACACTGAGATCATGACCTGAGCCGAAGGCATCGGCTTAATCCATTGAGCCACCCAGGCACCCCCCCCACCCTGGTGTTTTTTTTTTGTTTTTTTTTTTTTTAATTTATTTGACAGAGAGAGAGAGGGATGACAAGTAGGCAGAGAGGCAGGCAGAGAGACAGAGGGGAAAGCAGGCTCCCTGCTTCCGAGCAGAGAGCCCGATGCAGGACCTGATCCCAGGATCCTGAGATCATGACCCGATCTGAAGGCAGAGGCTTAACCCACTGAGCCACTCAGGCGTCCCCCACCCCGGTGTTTTAATGGTAGAACCCAGATGCTGGAATGATCAGTCTTTGTGTAGACCTTTTTTCTAATCAGGCCATACAAGGTCAAGGACCTATTTAAGGCTCCAGGCCCCATCAGTGCCTCCTTGGGCTCATTAGTGGACACCTGTTGAGAAGCTAAGTAGTGATGGGGTCTACACCTGACCTGTCTCCGTCCTGTCCCACCACAGGCCTCGTAGTGGGCCTGTATGCTTGGCCCTATCTACTGGATGGGAAATGCCCAGAGTGGGCTCCACACCTCTCGTTTCCCACCAGTACCTCCCCCAAGTGACCCAGCTTGCTGGATTCTTTGGGAATGTTAGTTTTAAGAAAAGATATCAGGGTAGAGGTCAGCAGCCGCAGGTGGATAGTGAAGGTGGCTGGGCTGGTTCCCTTGGCTCAGCAGGGTCCCCAGCTCCCGTGAGGAGCTGTACTAACAAACGCTGAGTGGGAGAGACGTCTTGCCTGTAGGTGGCGCTGCTGCAGCCACTTGGCTCCAGGAGGCCATGTTGGTATTTCGAACCCCCTGGATCAGGTGAGTCCTCCATAATCATGACTCAGAAGACCATTCCGGACCACCTGTTCGGCATCAAGAGGTGGCTTTGGGAGTTAGCTCTTGCCTAAGGGAGCTTCCCTCCATTTCATTATAAAACTCGACTTTCTGTGGCCCAAGGTCCCCACCTGCCTGGAACTCAGCTGACTGAGGCGGGAGTGGACTGCCCTTGGATTGTTCTCATCACTAAATAATTTCCAGCCAGCTACGCAGGAGCCTCGGAACCACGCAAAGTGTTGTCTGGAGAAATCTTGCCCAGATATAACATTGAGACAACATTTAAAACCTCATTTAAGTGAACACAAAGAGAGGGCTCCTGGGTAAAAGAGACTTAATTAATCTCGTTTCTGTGTAGATACTTTTAATTAAATGTAACTCCACATTCCTTCCAAGTAGATTGGAAGGGCCGAGCAGCCTTGCAACTTGGTGGGGCTGGGTGGAGGGAGGCCAGCAGGTGGGTTCAGGCAGTCCAAGATGCCGTGGAAGCCAGAAAATCCGGGATGTGGCCCCGCGTCCATCCCCCAGGCTCAGTGTGCTTCCAAACCTCAGTCCACCTGCCCGATCATCTCTTGGGTGCTTCCTTGTCCCTTTATCCCTCAGCTTCAACTCTAGCACAGGTCCTTGCCATCCTTCTCCTAGATTAGGACAGTCATCTCCCAACTTGTTCTCCTTCTCCCCAATCTCAATCCCTTTCTTTCCCCCAATCCCACCCTGATTCATTCAGCTAATGACCTCCCCAACTTCCACTGGGAGTTGACTCTCCTGTTAATAACTCAAAGTAACTTCTGCTTTTCTGATGAAAGAGAAGCTCTCGCTCTTAGTGTGGCCAGGATATGGCATCTCAGAAGACTGGTGAGACTTAGGAGTGACCATAGTGTCTGGAGGAGGAAACAAGGTCGGGGTGGGCCCAAGGAGAAGTGGTTCTGGGAAGAGAGGAACCACAGTGAGACACGCCAGACAAGTCAGCCTGAAGAGTCGGAGCATCGCCGGGGAGTTCGGACCTGAGACCATGGGGACTGCCGGGACTAGAAGGGAGGCAGAGTTCCCACTACAGGTGAAGCCCAGGGAAATTCCATGAGGCCAGGAGCCAGGGGATGTCTGTGGGATAATCAGCTGTCGTGGGTAGAAAGAAGGGGCCTGGGTCTCCTGAGGGGCCTGGTACACTATCATTTTTGCTCAACAGCGGGCCGGATGAAGTAGATCCAGGGGAGAACTTGAAGGTTTTAGAGAATGACAGAGACCTTTGCCGAATGGTCCCTGCTGCCATATTGGATTGTGGCGTGACTGGGAAAGAAGCATGCGCCATCCAAGCCCCTGGACTTGGGAACCATCTGAGATAGAGGTTAGCCTCTCCTGGCTCCTCAATAGGTATCCTGCCTTGAGGGATGCCTAGAGGAAAAAGAAATGTGTGGACCTGGACCATACTCAGCGCCCATGGCGGGGGCCCCTGCAGATGGCTCCATGTGGATAGGGCCACCTCCCAGCCTCATCTGTGTCCCTTGGCTCTTCTTAGTCCCCGTAACCCTGAGGCGGTCCCCGATGACCAGGAGAAGCAGCACCTGGTGCTGGCCTCAGTGATCAGATTTCTGCCTTGGCCCTGCTGCAAACCCTCAGGTTTTCAACAGCAATTCGGCTCCTCCCTCACAGGCGTGTTTGCTGACAAGGGCGGCAGCTCTGCTTCGGGTGGAGGACTGTGTTCAAAACTGCCCCACGCTGCTCTGATTCTGGGACCAGCAGCCTCGCGGCAGTTTGCAGAAGCACAAAGCCCCAAGCCAAACCTCATAAGCGCTCTTCAGCTTCTGCTCATGGTACACCCACTAGCATTCCATGAACCAAAGCCCGATGCAAGCACAGAGCCCATTGGGTGGAGGTGTTTACTCTGTAGACCATGAGCCACAGCGGAGTGTGGAGGGAGGAACTGTAGACCCATCATGTGATGTTCCACCAGCACCATCTGCCTAAAACCCGATGTCCCTGCGCCCATAGGGCTGTTAGTTGAAGTGAGTGATGTAAGGGGCTTCCGAGAGCTAGAGGGAGTGGCCAGGCCATTTTGGGTAATAGGAAAGGAAATTGAAATCAAGAGCCTTTATGTTTTGTCCAGCTGCTAAGTGATCACGGACATTTGGCGAGTCACCTGTCTCTGGGCATTAATGTAATTATCTTGGGTGACAGAGGTGGGCAAGGTGATGTCTATGTCCTTTAAAGGTCATATGTCTGGAGACTCTAAGAAGCCTAACCCTGTGATCCCATGCCACAGTCTACGGTCTTGGAGAGCCTACTGTCTGCAAGTCAGGCAAGGCCCGGGCAGAGAATCTGGGAGAAGGCGGTTTTTTTGCGGAGCCCTCCCCCGAGGGATGGTGGGGAAGAGAGGATCCTGAGAAAAGACTCAAGTATATTTCTCTGTGCACTTCTAAAAGCCCTTAGATCAGGCTGCTCAGGGCCTGATAATTTTTCCATTAAGAGGAAATAATTTTCTGGGTCTGTTTTGGTTGTATTTATCTGCGGCTGACAGCATCAGCCGCCACAGCCGTGACACGCCGCCTGTCCCCCAGACCAGGCATGTACTTTGGGGAAAAGAGAGAGGCAGGGGTCTCCGTGTCTCCGGGCCTGGATGAAGGAAGCTGGCAGCTACCATGGGCCCCTGGGATGCATCTCGGATGACCCCACTGTGACTGCAGGTACCTCCCACTCCATTTTCTGTCCTAAAAAAGAAATATAAACAACCCAAGCAAGAAACCCACCACTGTGCTATCTCTGGCCCGGCCCCCACCTCCTGCCTATCGCTTCTTCTAAGCCAGCTTGACAATAACCATTCATCACGAAAAAGAAAACAAAGTGCGGAGAAACAAAAACCAATCTAAGGCCGCAAATTGACGTCAAACTTTGACAAATGGACCGCGAGATGGTTGTACGGTGAGCTCTTTCTGCTTTCCAGAGCAGACGGGGCTGGGTGCCTCCTGTCACACACCCCCATGGCCCCAAGTTCAACTTGGAGGTGACTACAGTCCAGGGAGCGGGTCTGACTTCCCGAGGTGACATTGGGATGGGGGGACCGGTGCACGGAGGAGATCTGCGGGAATCCTGGCAAAAGAGAGCCACCTCTTGTGCTGGGAGACTGCCCACCCCAGGGTGGGTGGGGGCTGGAAGAGGGCTTGGTCCCGGGAGAGGGTGACGCTGGCTCTAGGCCATCCTTCTGGATCCTGTTCCCTGTAGAGCTGGCAGATTGGCTCCAGGAGAGACTGAGGAAGGAACGAATCACAGATTTTGATACTTGGCACTTGTCTGCACGAAGGGCTTTACCAAGTTCAAAGCACTTCCGTAGCCATGATCTTACTCCAAGCAAACCTGCTACATACACAGAGCAGCCTATGCCATTTGCACAGTGAAGGGAAGTAAGGTGCGGGGGTGGCTGTGGCTCCCCGAGTCACACAGCTTGTAAGTGTCAGGGCTGGACTTGAACCTGGCTCCAGAGCTGAGAACCTTTCTCTCCGGGAGACTTGGAACTGGCAGGGAGGAGTCTGAGGTACCGTCACGGTATCTGAATGCCTTCGTTTTCCTTTCAGAAGGGGAATCGGAAGGCTGGAGAGGGGAGCTGGCCTAGCTCAGGCTCCACACCCTTGGTGGGGGCTCAGGGTCTGCACCCTTGGTGGGCGCTCCTGATCCCTGGCCAGGGATTGGGAGTGCAGGGCTGCAGCGTCTCAGCGAAGACCAGGACTTCTACAGTGGGACTCCCCTGGGAAGCGGCTGGAATGGCTGATGGGGACCGGCTGGGCCGTTTTGCTCTGGGCTTTGTCCCCTAGACTGGGCCTGAGACAGCCATAGGATGACAGAAGCGTGGGAGAGGTGCCGATTAGCCTGAAGCTAATAGTGTCTGAAGAAGGGCAGTTCTGTCTTCTCAGGAAACCCCTTTTCCCCTCCCTTCTCCTCTTGGAATCATATACCTCCTCTCTGAGCCTGTCCCAAGGTGCTCAGGACTCCCTAAGGCACTGGGCCAGGTCTAGCCTGTCAAGGAGCACCAGGACCTGTGGGCATCCCCCAGACCCCCTCTGCCCCCGGGCCGACATCCCCCCTCATGATCCATGTCCTCAGGGCCTGCACTGTGTGAGAGGATCCTGCCCCTCCCACAGGCTTCGAGAAGGCAGACTACCTGGGTTCAAACCCGGGTTCCAGCAGGTGTCAGCCCTGTCTTCCCGGGTAAGTTAATTAACCTCTCTTAGCTTCAGTTTCCTTATCTGAGAAACGAAGATAATAATACTCATCTCGCAGGGTTATTGGGAGTTTTAAATGAATTTGTGTAAAGAATTTAGCACAACGCCTGAAGCATAATCAGTGTTCAATAAATGTTAGTTATTTTTAGGTTTTAAACCTATTCATGCTCCTGTTTTGGTGGAGGCTAATGATTCACTCCAAAGTTAAAATAGAGGTGTCTTTACAGAGATCTAATTGAGGAAAAGGCTTACATGGAATCTTCTAGCTAACCCCCTCAGGGCCCATCACAGGATCTAGACGTGGATCACGGATAACGAGTGGGACAGCCGGAACAGTTTGCCCCAATCTGGAGCTCTCACCCCTCAGGGGGAGCCTGGAGCAAGGGGTGGAAACCACAGCCCGGTGACTAAGAGTGCTCAGGTCAGGGAGTGATGCTCGAAGGGACAGCAGGTGCCAGGGGCCCAGGTGCCACCCCAGCAAGGAGGATTGGACCCAGGTGAGTTTTGCAATTGGTCGGCTGCGACCCAAGGATTTCCCACCCCTCCCGCCCCCTCTATTAATAGTTTGATCTTGGAAAAGCAATTCACTTCCCCTGAGCTTCTATTTCCTCACTGGGACAAAATCAAACTAGATAATGCAGGTAGAAAGCACGCTGGAAATGCCATGCCAATGTTTTTTATGGTTTGTTGGTTTGCATAGCTGTCGTTGGAAGTCCAGAGAGTTCAGATTTGGAAAATCTAAACTCTAATACTCATGGCCTCTGTGACCTTGTTCAGAAATCTCTAGAAGGGCGCCCAAGTGTGTGCAGAGAGGAGGGGAGAGGTGGCGGAGGACAGAGTGTTGCAGTGGGAGGGGAGGGGCCTCCGTGCCGGTGGCTTCGTGGGGATGCCGGTGAGGCTGAGTCTGGCTTCCCGGCAGCCCCTGGGAGCTGCGTCTCTGTCTCTCTTGGGCAGCCTGCGTTCTCTCTCAGCATTCTGGCTTTCCTCTCTGCATCTGCTCCTTTTTCTCTCCAGTCAGCCTCTGCTGCTTACTCACCATTTCTACCCACCTGTAATTTCAGCTGGTTGCATCCCTGCCTCCCCAGCCCAGTGTCTACATCAACTTTCTGCTGTGCCACCCGCTGCCGCCCCTGGCAGCCTTCCTCTGAAGGCCTTTGCTCAAACCCCAGGAAGGATCTGGTCCTTTTTAACGCCCCAGGCCACAGATCACGAGTCACTCTATGGATCAGGGTCTCCTGGGTCGCAGACCCGCCCTGTTACCTGCAGGTGTGAGAATGGTGGAGGAGGGCTGACAAGGCTGACCCCACCGAGTTCTTGCCCCGCAGTGACCCCCACCTCGGGGCTACCCATTCCAGCCCCTGTGGAGCTTA
The DNA here is from genome assembly GCF_022355385.1 of Mustela nigripes. Classification (NCBI taxonomy): domain Eukaryota; kingdom Metazoa; phylum Chordata; class Mammalia; order Carnivora; family Mustelidae; genus Mustela; species Mustela nigripes. The sequence continues at coordinate 93,848,612 of NC_081557.1, forward strand.
ACATATGCCCCGATCACAATGCGGGAAGGCTCTGCCTGATCTTCCCTAAATTGGCACACAGAAGTCCCCACTTCAGGTAATTACCTTGTGATCAGACCATCATGCCCCGCGGCTCAGAAAAGCTGGGAGCTAAGGTCCGGCCCAGCAGAGAAAAGCTGGGGGACATGGCGGAGCGCCAGCTGGGTCCTCGTCCGTCAGCTCTCTCCTGGTCGTTAAGTCACCCTGCGTAAGGCTGTGTGCCCAATACCGAGTGGTTTGCTCCGTTTTGTGGTCCTAAAGTGGCTTGGCAGGCTGGAGATGTCTTATTAAGCGTCCTGCACTTCCTGACAATGGGCTGGCCAGGCAGGAGACCGAAGCAAGCACGGGTACAGGGTGCTGTGGGGCAGAATCCCAGGCTGGCCAGCCACCGCCATGTGGGGAGACCGGGCCGGGTCTCCGGAGCATTTCGGGCCAGTGTGTGACTATAGGGATGCCTGAGAATGCCTGAAGCGTTGTTAGATGTCCTCCTGGGAGCCTTGGGGAGGAGGAATGTGGAAGGGAAATGAACAAGGTCTTGTGGTAGTAGCTTGGCCCTTGATCTGAGCTCTACGGACATCACGGGAAAAGAGTTACATCTGGTGGTATGGAACCCACCGGAGAAGCGATGGCTTTGGAGAGGGATGTGCAGGGCATACGTTCCCCTAGCGTGCTGTGTCCAGAGGGGTATAAGGGCAGAAGAAGCACTTAGAGGTCATAGAGAAGACGTGACCGTGCAGGTTCCTGTGTGCTAAGGTGAGGACCATCCTGTCTTGGGAAAGCTAGGATCGCGAGATACAGGATCCCTGAGATCATGGCTCCTCTGATGAGGACATTATTACAGGAGAGGAAGAAGATTTAGCCATGCTCTTTGCACACTAAGGCTTGGGCACTCGTGAACATGGAGATGAACACAGGCAGGTTCCCACGGGTCAGAGGATGACCTCGAGGGACGTTCCGCCACTGCACTGGTACAGCTCCCCGGCCACTTGCAAGGGAGGTGGGGATGATTCACCTGGGGGTATCCTGGGGGGATGCGCTAATGTTCAATGGGTTTGCAATGTTGGACTTGACCTCGGTTGTCCCGCGTTACCTGCCTTGTGACTAAGTTTTTGTGCTACAGGCAGGAGGCTTAGCTGATGTGATTGATTGGATAAACACTAGCATTAAGATAACCTGGTCTAAACTATCATGTGATCTCCCTGATATGAGGAAGTGGAGATGCAGCATGGGGGGTTGGGGGGTAGGAAAAGAATACATGAAACAAGATGGGATCCAGAGGGAGACAAACCATAAGAGAATCTTAATCTCACAAAACAAAGTGAGGGTTGCTGGGGGGAGTGGGGGAGGGAGAGGGTGGCTGGGTTATGGACATTGGGGAGGGTATGTGCTATGGTGAGTGCTGTGAAGTGTGTAAACCTGGAGATTCACAGACCTGTACCCCTGGGGCTAATAATACATTATAGGTTTATAAAAAAATTTTTAAACTTAAAAAAAAAAGATAACGTGGTCTAGGAACGGTTGCTACAGGGACCTCTGAGGAAGAACTACACGAAATTGTGTGGGAATGGGGGATGAAATATGCTCTGTGTACCCAGTGTTCTAGAGGCCCAGGTGAAGAACTTCTTTCCTCTGGTAGACGAGACTTTCTCTCCCGGTCAGCCCCCTGGGACATGGTTCTGGACTTGAGTATCTGTCCTCACCCCTGGGGCTAATTGGCCTATTGTTACTGTGGCCGCTATTGCGGCTGACTTCAGTGGGATGGAATGAACCCATCATAAGGGAAAGAAGTTGGAAAAAGGGAAAACAAAGTATCCTGCCAATGATAAACTGGAGGGAAAGGGGCCCCTAGCGGTTTCTCATAAACAACTGTGGCAAGATCCAGTGTCATCAGGGACCCCCAAGAGAAAATCCAGACAACCCAATTCAGTCTCGTTAAGTCTATGAAAACTGTCACCAAAGGGAAACTAGGTGACTCACTTGAAGGAAAGCTCCAAAAAGCCAGGTTTGTTGCCAGATGCCCCTTGGCTAATGGAGGAATCTGAGGAGTGGATACCACTACCTCTAGAGAAGGGGCCTTAGGTCAACATGGCCCTTTAGTTTGTGCAATAGGGGGCCATCGGAAGCCCCGTGCGGATTTCACCACTACTGGTCTCACTGACAGACTGTATGGGCTCTAATAGACCTTGGAACGGAGTGCACACTCACCTATGGAGACCCCCCAAAATTTCAGGGTTGGGGCACAAAGGCTGTTGATGGTTACGGGGCCAAACTATCCAGACAAACCAGTCTCTACCTACACACCTGCAGGCTCCCTCCCCACTGACTCCCAGGGCGTATTCCCCTCATTCCATTCCTCCATTCCCAGCATATTTTGGGCATAGATGTTTTTATAGGATCTGGATCTAAATAAGGGGAATTCAGGTTGCATAACTGAGTCGTGAAAGCCTTCATCGGGGGTCCCTCAAAATGGGAGTCCACACAGCTGCTGGTTCCCGTAGAGTAATAAATGTAAAAACCATATAAGCCACCGGAAGTGGGGGCTTGGCGTTCAGTAGTCAGGTTTGGTCTATGGAGAAATCTACTGCAACCCGGCCGAGGACAACAGATTATAGGAAACTCAAAGTTATCCATCCCCCCAACCCCATCCATCCCATGGTGCCTAATACAGCTTTATTGTGAGGTCTTAGTGGATGCTGTGATTTTTCTCTATCATTGTGAGCCGGACCCGCAAAATGTGGAATGAGGTTCTCAGACGATGAGAGTGCCCGCGTAATGGATGGGAAGTGAATCAGGGATGGGAACTCAGCTCCGTATTAGGGAAGATCTGCAGTGGGACGCGAGGCGTTTCATTCCTCAAATCTTCATCTACACTCCTTCCCTGCAGAAGTCGCTAGAGCAGTCCTTGCCCGATCCCTCAAGAACGAGGAGCGGTGAAAAGCCAGAGGCGGTACTGGCCCGTGTGTCGCTGTTTCTGTTGTAGCTGGGCTGGTGCAAGTCCCTCCCAGTCCCCGCTGTCGGGCCCCATGGTCCTCACAGAGGAAGTGTGTGAAGACTGCGCGAGCCAGGAAGCTGTTGGGGGTGCAGTGTAGGGGGGCTGACAACACAGACCCCAGCTCTGGCCTTCCATTCTGTTCTTGCGCCACAGTGACCTCCCACGGGGCTGGCTCTGTGTTCTGGGCCCCATGGAGGTTCATGCGTGCCCGGACCAGAATGTACGGAGGTTTGCTCTCCTCTTCCCTGAAGGGCTGCACAGAGGACCCCACTTTACATGATTACCCTGTGACGTCACCACTGTGCCCCTCCATAAAAGCTGAGGATTGTGGTCCAGATGGGGTGGGGAGTGGGGGCAGAGAATGGCCAAGTACGCTGTCCACTTGGTCTGCACCCCCCTCCCCCCGTCAGTAAATTACTCTGAATAAAACTCTGAACATGGTATGGAGGGGCTTGCTTTGGTCTTTGGTCTCAGACTACCTTGTCCGTCCGGAGGATGCTTTTCTGATCCTCGTCTACGTTCTAACAAGTGGGCTCTTGTGCTACTTACTGATGAGGGTTTGTGGGAGCAGGTTCCCTTAGAATGGGCCATAGATGGGTTAAGAAGTATTCGGTGATCCTAGGACATGTAGGCAAGTCACGATGTCTCAACAAACTCCAGGTTCCTCATTTGAAAAGCAGGTGGTTAGAGAGCTTAAATGAGTCTGCAAAAGAGCCCACCATAATCTGACTGACCCCTTCTCTCCATCCCCCTGGCCACTTTCTTAACCCCGCCCTTGATCTCTTACCTGGACTAATCCAGAAGTTCGGCTAGGCTCTTGGCCCCCAATTCTGGCCCTAAACCCCATTGGATCAAAGCAATTTTTCCATGAAATTGCCATAGTGAGCTTCTTAAAATATAGATATGAAAAAATAATAAAAATATGTAGATTTGAAGGACCACGTGCTGGGGAGGCCATGAGAATCCGGGCATCTTCTGTTTTACTGATGGGACTGCGTGTCCTTACAGTTCTGGGGGATAATGAGCTACCAATATCAAAATTGTGAACCCCATAACCCTTGATTCTGCATTTCCACTTCTGGCAAGCCAGTGGAAATGAAAAACCCCTACGGGATCCTACACAGAGAAGGCTATCATAACTTCTTAGGTGTCCATATAATTGTAAATTACCTAAATATTCCACAACAAATAGTTAGATAAACTATAGCCACACAATGGAAAATCATACACACACTTTAAAGAACAAATGCATTCCATTTCTATTGACTAGGAAACATAGCATCATGAGCAAAGCAGCTTGCTTAGTAAAAGGTAGGATTATTTTTTGGAAAAAAAAAGAAGTACACAGTGGTATAGAGGTGTAGTTGTTTGATTAACATGGAAGCAGGTATAGAAAATTCCTGCAAGGTATCTCAGTAAGCCTCAGTCACCTGAAGGGTTTGTAGCTGACTGCATTTTTTTTCTTCCCATTTTTAAAAAATTGAGACTGATTGACCTCTAATCTGAGTGTCAGGTGTATAACATAATTGATACTGTGGCGATCATTTTGCAATAGATGTAACTATATGTGGTAATGGGTGGTAAGACTTACAGTGTTTTTTCTGATGGGGCAGTGATGAGACCTTTTAAGACCTCAGCAACTTTCAGATCTACACTGCAGGATTAACCATAATCAGATGACATCTCTAGCAAGCATGTGGACATTGCCCGTGTGGCTGTGCCAGGAAACACTCTTTGAGAACTACCTGTATAGAGGTGTAACAGAACTGGGGTGGGAGAAATTATGGTTTTCTTTCTATAACTTCACATTCTTTCACCAATCTCAGCACATTTACATAACTTTCCAGTTTTCAGGAGGAATGTCGTAAATGGTGTGGTGGGGGGGAAGATTCCTAAAAAATGAAAAGAGATTTGCTTAGTCCATGTCTTTCCATTTTTGAATACCTTTGGGTGCCTCCCCGTTGTACACAGAATAAAGTCTAAGCTCCTCAGTGTGGCCTCAGGGCCTCTTGGGATTGGGTCCCTACCTGTGCCCTCTTCACCCGCAAACTGTCCGGCAGTACGTGGCCCATCTACTCTGCACTGCACAAAGCCACACATCACTCCAGAGTGTGCTCGCTGTTGCCCATGGCCTGGCCTTGCCGGTGTAGCTGCTTTTGCAAGGGGCTCAGAGGCAGGGCGGACTTGTCCTTGGATCCCCAGCGTGACAGGCAGGTCTGTGCAGAGATAGTAGGTGCTCACTAAAACTTGTTGCATGGGAGACCAATGCATGGACAGTAAGCCCCCAAAGCAAGCTGCTGAAGGAGCGCCACCTCTAGGGACTGCCCCTGCTCTGCCAAGTGCCTCCCCCCCACCCACCCCCTGCAAGGGGCTGGGTGGTTACTATGGTTCCCAGGTGCTGTGCATTAAGGAAATGCCCTCAAGAGCAAACTTGGGGCAGAATGGGCAGGTGTGGGCTGAGCCGTCTGGGCTCCAGCCGCACCTGCTTCTCCTCGAAGCTGTTCAGCCCCTCCTCAGTCTTCCTGAACCCGCTCAGTCTCAGTGGGTAAAGTCAGGAGGATGGAGGGCGTAGGGAGATCCCAGCATGGGACTTTGCAGGGGCTGCATCAGGACGGATGCTCCTGTTTCCTTGGAGCAAGAGTGTGTGTGAATGCATGGGTGCCCAGGGATGAACACGTGGGGGAGGTGCGTGCTCCTCTGTGATTAAGCCTCCTATCTGTGTGGTACTTCACGGTTTATAAAGTGTTTCGCGTCCATGATCCCACTAAGCCCCCCATGAAACCCTGTGACTTATGCAGAGTATTAGCATTTCCATTGTTCTAATGAAGGAAAATAAGGCTCAGGGAGTTAAGTGCCTCGTTCAGGATTACGCCTTGAGGATGGGCAGCCTTGAGGGACCCAGTTCAGGAAGTCCTCCTTCCAGGGATCCAGTCACCCCTCTTGCCATGCATGGTGCTGCTCCAGGGTCCTCCTGCCCTATTAAGCTTATCCCCCATGACGGTGGTGGAATTCTGTGATCTAAATATATTTGCTCTTTGACGCTGGTTCCTGATGGAGCTTCTAAATCCTTTGGAGTGTCCTGGGTCTTAAAAATATCTTGGTATGCTAATGAGAGTACTGGTGTCAGGGAGCCCCCAGAGAGCTGCAGGATGGTGACTCGGTGACTCATTTCTTCTTTAAGATTTATTTCAGAGTGAGAGGGTGTGTGACCGGGGAAAGGGGACAGAGAGGGAGAGAGAGAATCCCCAAGCAGACTCCCCACTGAGCACAGAGACCTATGTGGGGCTCCTATTGAATCTCAACCCTCAAGGTGATTCTATTAGAAGGTAGAACTTTCAGGAAAGTTATTAAGTCATGGAGGTGGAGCCCTCATGATGGTATGAGTGCCCTTCTATGAGGCATTCTAGAAAGTTCCGCTGCCCCTTGCACCTTGTGAGGATATGGTAGAAAGCCATCAATGGGCAGTAAGTGGACCATTCTCCAGACACCAAGTGTGCTGGCATCTTGGTCTTAGACTTGCCAGCCCCCAGAACCATAAGACATTTCTACTGCTTATAAGCTATGGAACCTGATTTTCTTTTTTTTCCTTTTCCTTTCTTTCTTTCTTTTTTTTTTTTTTTTTTAAATGTATAGCAACTGAAACTGACTGAGACACTCTCCTTTTCCTCTTTCTTTCAGCCTCTGGCTCCTTCGAAGTGGCTGGGGAAAAAGCAAGGGTTCGGAAGCTACGTAATCCGCTCGGATCCTGCCTTCCCTACTAACTAGCTGTTTGATCTTAGGCTGGTCTCTTAGCTTCTCTGGGACCATTTCCTTCTTGAGTGAAGTGTGCATGACAGTAATAGTACCAAACACAAGTTTCTTGTGAGGATTAATAGGATAAGGCTCCGAACCCGGCACCTGGGAGCTAGGTCAAGAATTTGAGTTCTCTTCCCTCCTGTACATGACTCTGCTCCCTATCCCCGCTCACCAGATCTCAGAACGACCGCCGACCTGTGGAAAACTGAAGGATCACACCTGTGTTTATTTGCATTTATCTTGCCTTTTCAAAATATGTGGGGAACAGGGAGGAGCAGCCCCCTCCCAGGGTTGTGGCCATGGGGATGAATTGGTGGTAGATGTCAGGAGAGCAGAAGGGAGGGCTCCCAGGGCAGCCACATCAATTTCCTCCTGTCTACCATCACAGGAACATTCTAGAACCTTCAGATCATCTTTGATTCCTTTTTCACCCTTCTCCTAGATTCAATTTGTTGTTCTCTCTACAGATATTTGAGAGCCTACTATGCGCTAGACACTTCTACATCCTTTGCTTCCAACACATCCCTCCTGTGACTTTGTCTGAAGGTGACCCTCCATCTATGGGCTGCCTACAACATAAGCCAGGCCCACTGTGTTGGCTGGCTCCTCCTATCCCCTCTGTTCTCACAACCACAAAGGAAGGATGATCTAGTGTCCTTGTTTTGCAAGCTGGGGTCCTGGGGGTTAGTGAGGTTAAAGGGGCTGGCCGGCATCCGACAGCTAATGAGTCAGGAGCCAGAATTCAAACCTGTAGTGGCCTTGTTTTGTGCTAGGACTGCTGCAGTAGCATCCCCACTCTTCCCTGACCTACTCATGCTTTTCATGTACATTTCCAAATCTGTCTTCTGGTGTTTGCCATAGTCTGCAGGTGGAGCCATAGCTCTCCAAGGAGCCCCTGTGCTTTGCACGTGCAAGTTGGAGTCCCTTTTCTGAAGAGCAAAATGAACCCTCCCTTCCTCTGTGAGGCCTCTCCTGACCCCCTGGGGCAGAATCAGTAGTTCTGTTTGCTATTCCTACAACACTTGCCTCTGATTCTACCATATCACCCATCCTATAGAGTACGGTCACTCTTTTGCATTCCTGGCAGAGTCTTGTGTTTCAGTGTCTCCTATAGTCCGTGTATGGCACACAGAATGTTCTAGATGGGTTGGAGCAGAGTTACCCAAACTATCAGCGCTGTCCTCCTACACATTCCCCACCTGGGGCTGCTTTCCCGGCACTGCTTTTTGTGAGACCCATGCCCACGTGTGCCCCATCAAGACCTCTCTGGGGGTGTCATTCTTTCAAGAACTAAGACTAAGACTTAAGAACTTAAGACTAAGAGCCCGGAGTCCTCTGCCAGGTCTTGGCCCCACTGTTGTCTTACCCAGTGATTGTGGCAGGTCTCTGTTGCCCTACCACTTCTCATCCCTCTGAGCACCACCCCATCACTGAAAGAAGCAGCTGGAGAATGTACCCTGGCTCCCCAGAAATTCCTGTGGGTTCGGATGGGATAGGAATCACCCAGACGGATGGATGCCGGCCACGTGCGGTTGTGGAGATAAGCACCACATCCACAAATCACAAGGATGCAAATTACAAGGGAGGACATCTTCCAGAGAGCAGGTCTCTGTGTCCCCCTGGGGAGGGCTGTAGGCTTTTTCTGCAGGTGGGAGGAGCCTTCCATTCCTCCGGTCCTCCAGAACTGGGGTGATGACCTTGTGCTCACATTCATGGAGCTCGTTTTCCCAGGCTTTGTAAACACTGTTAGGAAGACCCCTCACTGCCCTGAGGGTGGTCCCTTAACCCCCCTCCCCTACCTGAAGAGGAAAGGGGCTTGCAAGGGGCTTGTCTGTCACCAGAGAGCAAGGGAGTGGAGGTAGGATTTGGGTCCCTCTTTGGGGAAAGGCCTAGGGCCCAACAATCTGACAAGCCAGAGGACAGCTGCTGGGGTCCCAGACAGGAGCCTAAACCCAGCAGAGGGCGAGGAAGAGAAATGTTCACTTCCTGCTGGTTTCACCCAGCCTCTGGGCTTGGCTTGAGAGACATACTCTTCCCGGCCGGCTGTCCGTTGAGTGATTTTTGTCCCTGAACATACGTTTGTCCCTCTCTGGGCAACTTCTGCCCTCCCGCCCCCTGGCCCCTTTCCGGTGGCTCTGGACCAAGACTCTCCCTTCACCAAACTTTGGTGAGGCTCCTCGGCGTGTTCTTGTCTACTAGACCATGACCTTGGGCTTCTGAGCGTGTCCTTGCAGAGTCCAATTGTAGCCAGGATCCTGTTACACCGGTTTAGGGAGATGCCCTCCCCATACCTGCTCCTCCAAGCTGCCTTCAGCAAGACACCCCCCCCCCCCCGCACTGAGGTGTCACTCTTGGCAATTTTCTACTCACCGCTGACCCCCTTACTCTTTTCCTTGGCTGCACCTTCCCACTGGTCCTTGCTCTATTCAGACTTAAGTCTTTTTCCACTATCCTGATAGTCCTGATTAAAGCCTTCCTCCTCATTCTAAGAGTCTCGGGATACTTTTTTTTTTTCCCTTTAGCACTGCCCCCACATCCTGAGCATGGGCAGAGGCAGAGATGAGCGAGAGTGAGTGAGTCATCTCACACCTTCCCACCCTTGTCTGTCTTTGGTCCCGACTGGCACCATGAGTAGGAGGTGCCGCAGGAATCCGAGTGGGGCTCGGGGCCTCAGGACCCCCCCTCACCACCACCACCAAAGGAGAGGGCAAGGCAAGAATGAGCTGCTGCTCCCTGAAGAACAGGCTGCCTCGGGACGGGTGTCTCACTGGTAACAAGCTGCCAGTCCGTGTAGAACATCTCGGTTTCCCTCATGTGCCCCCGTGTACAAGGAATTGTGTACTACTGTCTTGATTTTCTGAAGCAAATGAAATCTGACCTCGAGTCCCTTTCAACCAGGTTGGCCACCCTTTCTCTAGGGCTAAGGTCATTCTCAGAGCAGGTATTGGTCTTCTGGTCCCCACTGGTTCCATTAACCTCCCCATTACCAGACCTACATGACCCTGGAGGAAGGGGGCGGGGCTGTGTTGCTTCTGCAACAGTCTGGAGGACAGGAAGGGGCTCTTGCTGGGGTTCTGTGGACACAATAAGTCATGGCCTCTGAGAGCCTCTCTGCTGATGAGATTAGAAATGCCCCTGCTTCCCGTGTTTCCCACAAGCCCTCTTTCTTCCTTCTCTGCGAAGGCCTGATGTAATCCATCCAAGAAACCAAGGGTGGACATTGTCTTCTTGGTGACCCCTCTTGCCTGCCTCTGAGCAAGCCTTGGAGCAGGTGGCCAGGCTTCATAAGAGGAGGAGCACCACCTCCATTTTCCCCTCCTGGGGTCCTGAACTGACACCTTCGAAGGTGTTCAGGTGGGGGAACCATCCTGTACACTTACCCTCACAGCCCCCCACAGCCAAGGGCTTGGACAAGGCTTAACAACTCTCTGTATTTGTTTATAGAATTTGGAATGGGGAAAGGGTCCAGAGAGAAGATGAGAATACTAAACCTCTTGCTGGGGCGGAGCCCGCACCCAGTCCACCTGCCTGTCTTTGGAGGTGAGGGTGTACTGTGGACTTTCTGCGGGGCGGGAAACCTCTCGGGTCCCCCCCCCCCCCCGCAGTTCCAGGGGGCCAAGGAGTGCTTGCCCACCCAGCACGTGCTGGGGCTGTGCCTGGGACCCGGAGTCTGCCCCTGAGGGCCAGGAGGGAGTGGCCACTCGCCCCGCCCACCTAGTGCACGGGATGCTAATGAATGAGGCATCACAATGCCGGTCCCCTCCGGGCCCCAGGCTCCGATCACATCTCCATTAATACACTCCTGGAGTTCATTGTGATTGGCATCGCTACAATAAACAGTAAATGAGTGAATAATAATTGGCCATCTATTTGAAAGTGTTACTGGGGGTTGCCATGGCAATCCCACCTTTTATTAAGCCGCAGCTGCTGGGACTGAGGTGGTGGAAGGGGCCTCCCTAAGCGCCCTGCGGGGGCGGGTGGGGGTGGGGTCTGACCTGCTGCGTGACCTTCCCCAAAATCTCCGGAGTCCAGGGGCCAGATCAGGGGGCACTGCCCTTTTTTGTTTTTTTCCTTTCCTTTCCTTTTTTTTTTTTTTTTTTTTTTAATTACCTGGGGCGTTTGGAAAGCCTCCTTTAATCCCCAACTAGCAATGAAAATGTCTCCCTCTTGTCTTTTCCTCAAATCCTTAAGGAATGAGGTAGGGAACAATGTTTCACTTTTGCCCTGAGAGGTACCCGCCCTGCCACCCTGAACTAATAGTAAAAATGAAAATTAGAAAAATTCCGAAAAATAAACCTCATTTTAGGGGCAAAAATTATATTCATTTTATTTTAGAATGATTAAAATCTTACAGCTAAGGTGCTATTATCCTGTCTTTATTATTCCTCTCCCTACCCACCCTCCACAGTGAATTCTAAATCCCTCTATGCAAGGAAGAGATTTTAATGTGAAACCACCTAGAATATCAGATCATTGTAATTCCTGTCCACCAAGAGCAAGCGGTACAGTAGCACATGTAAGAATGTAAGACCCTTTTTCTGCATCTGGGGGCCATACCGTTTCACACACGTACAGAAAAGAGATTCCGGACTTGTTCGCTTTTTGAGTCTTGCTGAATTCTGATCTCCATGTCGCAGGATGGAGAGCGCAGGACCACAGAGACACCAGGAACCCGCCCCCCCCCTTGATTTCTGTGGATTTTTAAAACCAGTAGCTTATACTTACACTTGCTCAGACCGGTCTGCCTGCTGTGGCCAGAGCCCGTCAGGTTGGGAGATCAGCACAAAGCAGGGAAACATTAACTTTAAGAAAATATCTTTTTCCTACAAAAGGTATAGGTTCCATTTTCTATAGTTTATTTCCAAATACTTCAGCATACAGTGTGAGCGGAGTGGCCAAATTTAGCAAATAAAAATACAGAACACAGAGATAAATGTGACTGTCTGACAAATACCAAATATTTCCTAGTAGACGTATGTCCCTGATACTGTGTTCTACCTGCCAACCCTACCGGGGAGCTATCCTTTTGATCGGAATTCTAGGGGGCTGTGACCATGGGAAGAATCTTTTCTTTTTTTTTTTTTTTAAGATTTTTATTTATTTATTTGACAGACAGAGACCACAAGTAAGCAGAGAGGCAGGCAGAGAGAGAGGAGGAAGCAGGCTCCCTGCTGAGCAGAGAGCCCTATGTGGGGCTCCATCCCAGGACGCTGGGATCATGACCCGAGCCGAAGGCAGAGGCTTTAACCCACTGAGCCACCCAGGCGCCCCGTTGGGAAGAATCTTGATTGGGAAGTACATTCTTCGGGAGTGGGACAGTTGGCATGTGAAAGACCTCAAGAAGAAACCACACTCTCTGGGCCGCGATAGCAAGATTTTCAGCTGCTTTTCTCTTACCAACACCAGAGGCTTTGTTCATTAGCATGACAGATGTTAGAAATGGTTTTCCTTGAAACAAGGAGGGCTTGGAATCTGTGTATTGGCCAGAACAGGGTCCGACAAGAACCCACCCTGCCCTGCTTGGGCATGCGTTTACCAAGCCCACCGGTAGCACGTGTTCTTTGGAATAGCACTCCTAAGATTTTAAACCAGTTCTATTTATAGCCACTCACCGGAATCTCAAACCTGCCACGTAACCCACCACCAGAATATTGCCACATCCCTCTGCCACACGCTCTGCTCAGAGCCTCGAACTTCCTCGTTTATTGGAAAGACCATTTGCTGGAGGTCAGCTTGCGAATAAACATTTGTAGGCACCAGAGAGTCTTGCCTGAAAGTTGTGTTTCTTGTAACATAACCGGCCCCTGCAAGAGCGCCTGGTCTTCAACGACCTAGGGAAGGCCTCAGATTGGTCGAGGGTGGTTCCTAACAGGATCTTGCAGGAGCCACGGTCGAGCCTTGGTTCTCCGTGTGGGACTAAGACAGGAAGGGCTGAAAGGAGGAGTGACGGGTCCCTTGGGAGCAAAAGTTACATTCAAGGAATCTTTTATGGCTTACCACTTTAACCATTTTAATATTTATTTAATTGGCTTTTTTTTTTTTTTTTTTAAATTTGACAGAGACACAGTGAAAGAGGAAACACAAGCAGGGGGAGTGGGAGAGGGAGAACCAGGCTTCCCATTGAGCAGGGATCCTGATGTGGGGCTTGATCCCAAAACCCTGGGATCATGACCTGAGTAGAAGGCAGATGCTTACGGACTGAGCCACCCAGGCACCCCTTTAGCCATTTTTAAATATACGATTCAGGGGCGTTAATTCACAGCGTTGTGGCAGCCTTTCTCATCATCTCTCTGACCTGGAGTGACCGTGGGATTTGGGCTCCGAAGGGGATCCTGAACTCGGCTATCCCTGTGTGACCGTGGGCAAGTTGCCCAGCTTCTCTGAGTGACCTCTTCCTTATTTTTAAATACAAACCTCTTTTTCTGCTTTTGTTGTGAAAATCAAAGTAAGATAAGTCAAGGAACTTAAAAAGTGAAGGACCGTGTCGCATATTACTTGGGTTCTTGTCCTTACTGTAGGTATCAGAAAACGCCAGAAAACAGAAAGCCTTTTCCCATTTTATTCCAATGCTGCTGATTTCTTCTGTTGTCAAGGGTTTTGCCCATTTCTCAAACACCATTGTATACAAACACCTTGAGGCTCAGTATCTTGTAGCTCAATTTATTACAAAACTTTGAAATATTTAGAGGTAAATTCAATTAGTAAAAGTGTAATTACTGCCTGAATAAACTATACTTTAAATTTTAATATGCCAAAGAGGATCATTTTATGAGCAGAACAAGCTCTATGTTATACATTTTTAATGCTCGTAAACTAACAAAGTGACATGTGATCTATAAAAGACACTAAAAAAATTACCTTGTTCATTTTCACACCCCACCCCACCCCGAATCTCCATCCTGTCCTCAGCCAGAACAAATGAATCCATTTTATTCATGGGCTTCAACAGTTCCAGGCATCCTGCATGCTTAACTAAGCCCATACTTTGCAGCTTCACTAGTCTAACCGGGCCAACTGGAAGAAAGACACCATCAGGGGTTAGGACCCAGGGTTCAGCAGAGGAGGGAGCAGAGGACATTTGCAAAGAAGTTGCACTTTGCACCAAGTCACTAGCCTGCAGCGACCCAGTTGAACTGACCTCTGCCCAGCGCTGGTCCTGGCCTTGAGCTCTTGGAGGCGGGGGCGTGCGTGGGAGGGCAGAGGTGCTTGCTCTGCAGGGTGGAGCAGGGTCCGGTGGGAGGAAGCAGGTGGGGCATGGTGGGCTCCGGTCTTCAAAGATGCCTGGGGACTCTGCAGCTGCCTCTGTCCCAGCACATGCTGCTTGTCGACAGCCTTGAACCTGGGCCAGCTCAGGGGAAAAGGCAAGAGAGGAAAGAAAGGATGGAGTGGGTCCCCCCAAAGCAGCTCCTCCCTTGCCCGTCCACATTATCTAATTTTCAGCTGGGCTTCCAGCTCACCGGAGACATGAGGCTCGGAGTTGGCCAAGCTCTCACCCGCAGGTTCCCAGACACTTGGAGGGCCAGTGATTACCCGGTAATTACCCCGTTTATTGCCTCATTACAGGTGGTCACCTTTTGGCAGGCATTTCCCTGGAAAGGTCCCTTCCCAGCACCGGGTTCTCAGCACCTGCAAGGGAACAGGCAGGCCCGCTGGACCCTGCTGCTGCAGCCCTGCTCCATCGCGCTCCCCTCTTAGACCCCCTCACCCCACCCTGGCTTGCTCTGAGGCTTGGTCCTGCTCCAAGGCCCCCGCCTCCGCTTCCACTCCTGGTTGGCAGGGCCGGTGGGTCACACCAGAACCACTGCCTCGTACTCAGCATCGGCCCAACTCCCAGGCCCTCCCCGGTCACAAGGGCGAAGGCCCTGCTGGAGTCTCGGGGTCTGGACCTCCTCTGACGTCCCCACCTCTCTCACACCGTGGCTGCAGGTGCGTGGTACGTGCAAAGGGCCTGTCGGGTGTCCCATAGATCCCGGGCTGCTCGACCCCTCCCAGTTCTCCCTGCTTCAGTTCTCACCCTGGGCAACCGTAAACACACCTCCCATTCCGGTGAGTGGAACTTCCGGGACTGCTGCCTGGGGAGCAGGCCTTCGAGATGGGGAGGCAGGGTGTGCCGACGCTCTTCCAAATAAGTGACCTGCAAAATGGACTTGGTCAGAGGACAGTGGGGCTGGAAAAGAGAACTTGGGGATATTTATTTATTTTTTAACGGAATACAAAGGAGTAAATCCTTTTCTTTTTTTTTTTTGGGAGGATGCAGAAGATGGGACTTGGCTTGGACTCATGGCCCATAGCTCTGGAGGGACCTTGGGGCTCATCTAATCTATCCCCTTATTTTGTAATGGAAAGCTAGAAGCCTGTAATGAGGCGGTGACACCCTCCAGCAGATCACTAGGGAACTGGTCCCTTCAGCTGCCAATCCAGGGATGCCCCCTCTGTGGGCAGCGTCCTGTTTCCCATCTTCCAGTCCATTGTTTCCGCGTGCTTGTCCCTGCCTCCCCTGCTGCGGTATTTGAGGTCGTCTTGTCTGTTTACCTATGGCTTGTGCAAGATCCGGGTCTCCTGCGGTGGCTGGCCTAGGCCTCCATGATCCCCCTGCTTTCAACAGTTTTTTTTTTTTCCTGTTGAGCCTGGGGCGCCGTAGGACTCCCATTGTCTTACAGGTACCCCCCCCCCACATTCTCCTGCACCCCCGCCTGGCAGGACACCCCGAAGGGCTTCCTGTCTGTTCACCTCCCTGGGCACGTCCTCCTTCCTCACACTTCCAGGAAGAGTCCTCTTGCCTCAAAAAATACCCCTTCTAGGAAGCCCGAGGGAAATCTGGGCCAGGCCCGCTCCTGGCCTCCCTGTCAGGGCCTGATGAGGGCCTGGACCAGCAGGGGTGCGCCTCCCGTTTGCACATGTTCTGCTCCGGAGCGCGGGCTGGGACCAGGCTCTGGATCTTATTGTCTGCTGCTTCCTCTCTGTGGAAGCTCTCGTTGCTAAGTTACAGCCGCCCCTTGCACAGGCCTCCCAAGCTGGGGAAGGGGAGATGTACAGATGGCGTCAGGGTCCTATGCAAGCAGTGCTCGAGGCCTCGGGCCAGAAGTCTTTGTTTAGGAGAAGGACTTTATCTCCTCCATCGATCCAACTAATATTTATCAAACACTTCCTACGTGCCAGGCTCTGTGCCAGGCGGCAAGGAGGCAGGCATGAGCCCGCCTCTCCACTCGTATCTGGCAGCCCACTCCACTCTTTGTTAACTACGCTCCAGATCTCCAGCTCCCTAAGATAAGGACAGCGCCGGACACCGTACGTTGATCGCTGTAGCTGGGCACTGTTCTAAGGGGTTAATGCTTACCTACTCATTGGATCCTCCCTACAGTGTTGTAAGGTGGTGATTCCAACATTATCCCCATTTTATGAAGGAAAACAGGCACAGAGATGGGAGCAGCCATTTACGTGGGCCAAAAACTAGGATGGTTTTGATTAAACCCAGCACGTCTGATTCCCAAGGATGTCCTTTGAGCCATGGATGCTGCTGTTGTGGTCTGCTTATGTTTGGAGCAATGGGAGGCAACAGAAGGTGTCAAGCAGGCGGTGAACACGATCGCAGGGTTTTTCAGAACCGAGAGTAGCCGTGAAAACAGCCAGGATCAGGGCAGGAGTGGGTGGAGACGGGCCTGGCAGGAGGCCTGTGCGTGGGGCCAGGCGAGAGCTGGTGGAGAAGGAACGACATCGAGGGCATTGGCTTGGGTAGAATCAGACCCACAAAGAATCATGTCCACGTTTATGGCCTAGGCTGAAGTTCTTATTTTCCAGTGTCTGCTCTCAGCTATGTTCTTTTTCTGCCCTTTGGCACCTTAGACAGAGTCTTTAATTTTATGGTCACCTTTGGTATTTGAAAGACACAGTCCAGTCAAGTTTAAAATTCAAATCCCAATCAGGCTCAAACTTCATCTGTTCCACCTTCTCCAACACTAACCAGGCTTTGGACTTGGAGCGGAAATGATGTATGATCTCACCTTTCCTAGTTTTCCGGGCTTCGGTACCTCGTTTGGAGCAGAGGGGCAGAGAGTGGTCAGGTCGCAGGGTGGGCACTTCCTTGTCTTTGTGCTTCTGAGTCCATTCCTCTGGCTGAAGGCTGGGGGAGCAGCTACAGCCACCGTGAGACCCGAGGATGCCTTCCTGAGCCTCGTCCCTCACCGAACACCCAATAAATACATGCAGATTGAGCAAATGACAAAAATGAACTCAGAAATGTGTAAACAGACGTATGATCCTGCAGGGGGTGTGGGAATATCTGAAATGAAATCTCCTGAATGGCAGGTTTTCCGTGTGTCTTCACCTGGGTTTGGGTGTAGACAACAGCGTTGTCTACGTGTATAGACAAAAGGAGACTTCAGAGGTGGTTTTTGACGGTGACAATTCTGGCCTTCAGTGCCCCGTGGTCCAACTCACGACTCCAATTCTAATTTCCCTGCACAACTTTCATCCTTCCGTCAAACTCCTTGCTCTCCGGTACGTTGGGATATCTTTGTGTGATGTTGCCTGTATGTGGGGGCTGAAGGGAGGCCTCTCCCAAGAGTCTGTAGATGAGGAAACGAGGATTGTCTGCTGAGAATTCAACTTCAAAATCTGTGCAGAGCGGAGAGCTGCAAGGTCACCTTCAGGAGATAGCGTGGTTCCCTGGGCGGCCATGCCTGACAGTAACCGGATTGAATGAATTAATACACCTACAGGGAGCATGTGTTAGTCTGAAGTCACACTGCTTAGCCGTGGTACAAAAAGGAAGGAGAATCCCCAAGGCAGTGACCATACAAAGGAGAGACTGCGTGTGGGCCAGCAGACCTGTAAGGTGATGGCCAGCCCTGTTACGGTGAGGGAAGTGAGCCCTGTAGTCATTCTCTTTCTGTCTATTTCTGTCTCCCTGGCTAGACCGTCTTTGCCAGGGAGATAGACACATCGTTTCATCTTAGCGTGATGCCATTATATATTAGATGCGTCTGCTTGTTTTCCTTATTGAGATAATGCTTCATGCGTGTCTTACAGAGTAAGACCTCCACAAATATGAGCTATTATCGGATGATGAGTTGGCTTTCTACACGAGAGGATGTACTAGTCAAATGAACAGAATTACTCTATCTCGGGACAATATAATTCTTGATTAAAAAATAAACTGGCATTCCAAGTTTAGACAGGCTAAATGTTGATAAGGCTCTGAAATAGGACTCCTTCTTCAGTGAGCTGAGAAAGTCAAGTGCTCCAGCTTGCAGGGCTGGCCATCAAACCCTGGATGGAGTGAAATCTCTTTTTTTAAATAAATAAACAAATTATTTATTTGAGAGAGAGAGAGGGTGAGCATGTGAGAAGAAGGGTAGAGGGAGAGAATCTTCAAGCAGACTCCCCTGCTGACCGCAGAGCCTGACGAGGGATTCCGTGAAACAAAGAGTCGGACACTCAACCGATTGAGCCCCCCAGGAGGCCCTGGATGGGATGCAATCTTGATGGCCACCCCAGCTTCCTCTATCTAAAGCCCCGCCTTCCTAGACGGCTCAGCTTAGCCATGCCCACCACTGACACCAACAGTATGAGCTCCCTTATCCAGTTCCTTTATACCTGCTCTCTGCACCCCCAGGACAAAACACAGGTGGGCGGAGGTAAACCATCTGAGTTAGGCATAGGGGCTTGTAAGTTACAGGATCTAGAGATGCACTAACTCTGTGATGTTGGGCAAACTCCATCACCTCTCTATGACTCAGTTTTCTTCTCTGTAAAATGGGTATCACAGCATCTACTTTGTTGGGGGCCAATGATGAATGCATGTAACCCACGACCTAGCACGAGCTCCGTAACTGTTCATCGTTGTTGTTGGCTGAGCACACATCCTATCCCTGCGGCTCGTGTGTGAGCTCCCTTCAGCAGGGCTCTGTCTGTGGACTTTCGTTCCTCCATTGATAAAATGGGAATTGCAGTAATAGTATAGGGTTTTGGAGAGAATAAGTTAGAAAATAAGCATGAAAACTCCGTTGGTTCCTGTACGTACCAGGTGTTCAAGGAATCCCTTCCATTATTCTAACTTAGTATTATGGTGCAGATTTGCAGGTCTTCAACTAGGCCTGGGCCTTGACCATGATTGGCTTTGGACGTGTGTGTGACTGTGGTCATGACCGGCCCTTCACAAAGGCTAGGATGCTGATGCTGTAGCTCCCCTTCCTGGGGGTGGTGGTAGCTGAGGCCAAGGGGCTCATTGACCGACTCCCGGGAATTCCCGGAAACGAACTCCTGACTACAGGCATATTCTACTCCTCGTGTCCGAGACGCACTCCCTCGCTCACACTCTGAGGTCCAAGCAAATGTTCCTTCTTCGATCTTCCTGACTTTCTCCTTTCATTGCATATCCACTTACCCCTAACTCTTCCTTCCTCTAGCTTTTCGTGCATGTATCATGGCACGAGACAGACTTTTTTTTCCATTCATTCATATGTCCTATATATATGCATACAGACGTGTTCTATATATATCTACATCTATATGTTTGTACTAGTAGGCAGAGACCATGCCTAATTCATAATCTACTCTCCAGCATCTAGCAGCAGCTTAATTGAGGTTATAGATAAGGCTAAAAGGACTGAAAAAATGTTCAGTACATGGGCCATAGGCTCCTTTTCCAATGCTGGGGTTGTGGGTTGTTCTAACCCACTGTATGCCTGAACTAGGTCCCTGCTGTGACCAGGAGACCACCTGGGAATAAGTGTGTGACTGGACAGCAAAGAAAGATCAAAATAAACTCAGGCCTTCAGACAGAGCCTGGCACCGAGCAGACCTAAGGCTGTTCTTACTCCTGAGCACATGTGCGGGGTGCAGAGACACCGCACAGGTTGGACAGCAGGAACAGAGGTAGTCTGGGCCCTACTGTCCCAGCAGATTTCTTCTGAGAGGTGAAGTTTTCCGTCTCCCCCCACCCCAGAAACCCTGGAGAAGGCAGTGGGAGCTGTTTCTGTTTTTCCTTCGGTCCTGGGTAGAGGGAGGTGATCATGGCCTTGATCTTCTGGACCCTCTGGCTTGCAGACATCGGAGTGATCCCGGACACGGTGGGTTTTAGGACTATGGGGAGACTCATGTATTCACGAGTCTTAAGGAAAGGATCATTACTGATAAATAAACACAGGCATTGTTCTAAAGCAAAATTTGTGTTTTTCTCTCAAGGGTCCTGGGAAATCAACAAGCAGCCCACGTAGCTGAGAACAGCCAGGCAACCCCTCCCGACCCCAGATTACTGCTAATGATAAGAGCTGGAAGACCAGCTCCCTGCACATGAGGGAGGGGGGCTCTACCCCCTGAGGTTAGAGATGTGCTTCATCTTTTGGGATTTTCCACAATAGATTTATTTTTAGCAAGAAAAGACTTAAAATCTCAGCAACTCAGTACAACTTGTTTGCTTAAAGCAAGTTGCTTCTCGGGAGGGAGATGGAGGAGGAGGTTTGAGAGTTCTCTCTGACCACAGAAGAGAATATCATTTTGCAGAAGTCCCCAAGAGTCCTGATCCCAGCAGGCAAGCTTCTGGGGGGACCCCTCTGAGAAATAATGTTCTGTTCCTACAAGCCCCTCAACTGTTCTCTGCCCCTTTTTTTTCTTCCTGCTTTCACGGAGGTATACTTGGCATACAGCATTGAATAAATGTTAAGTATACAACATCATGATTTGACATACATATGTTGCAAAACAATTACCACCATAAGTTTTAACTTCCATCTATTCGTATAGTTACACATTGTTTCCCTTGTGATGAGAACTTTTAGGATCTGCTCTTTGGTAGCTTTCAGATTTACCATAAAACAGTATCAACTATAATTCTCTTATGCATTATATTCCCATTACTTCTAACTGGAAGTTCCTACCTGTTGACCCCCTTCCTCTAATTCCCTCTCCCCCAGTCACCCACCTCTGGTAACTACATGTTTTGTTTTTTAATTTTGTTAATTTTTTTTTAGGAGTTGGGGGTTTTTAGATTCCATAGGTCAGTGTGTTCATACAGTGTTTGTCTTTCTCCATTTGACTTATTTTGCTTAGCATAATGCCCTCAAGATCCACCCATGTCATTGCCCCTTTCCTAAACTGAGGGAGTCTAGGACCTTGTTTCCTGAAGACTGTCTTATGGATCTACAGTCCCAGAATTCGTGGCTCTCAGAGAAAATACTCTGTAGTCAGAGGGGCTGGGAAATACTGCCCACTCTACTTCCCTTAGTTCACTCCAACTAATATTGCTCTTTTGTTTTTCCTCAAATATACCAGGCACATTCCTGCCTCAGGACCTTTGTACTTGCTGTTCATTCTGGTTGGTATGCTGTCCCTCCTGATATCTGCACAGCTTTTATATCCAATTCTTTACTCAGAATTACCTTTTTGGTGAAGTCTTCATGAGACACTTTTATGTCTCACTTCTTGTTTTTTTTTTTTATTCTTTTCTTAGCACTCACCACTGACTTCAGTGAATTATGCCACTTTCTGTTCTTTAACTTAGGATTACTGAATTCTATTTTAAGGGTCCCTATGGCAGGGGAAAATAAACATGGCAAACTGTTCATTGGCTTTTAAAGCTTCCGTGGAAAGTAACACACCTCATTTAGGCTCCTATTTCATGGGACCGAACAAATCCCACAGCTACATCTAACTTCAAAAGGAAAGGAAAATGAGTGGGGAACCTGAGCCTAAAAGGAGAGCTGGAATGTCTGTTAGTACTTATGACTACCGTTTCATACTCTTCAGTGGCTTTCAATGGCTCATGTGGTTAAGTCCAAATTCCTTTATAGAACTTTACAATCTCTGCATGATCTGGCTTTGCTGACCTGTTAGATTCACCCTTCAGCTTAGAGGTCATTTCTTCCGGGAAGCCCACCTTGATCCCTCTGCCTGGGTAAGGGTCTCTTCACTGGATGTATTTCCAGAAACTTGGAACTTCTTAGCACATCACTCCTTGATGGTATCTCTTACTAGAAGCTTCCCCGTGATCCATCAGTCAGTCTTAAAACCCATCCAGTTGGGGTGCCTGGGTGGCTCAGTGGGTTAAGCCTCTGCCTTCAGCCCAGGTCATGATCTCAGGGTCCTGGGATCAAGCCCCACATCAGGATCTCTGCTCAGTGGGGAGCCTGCTTCCCTCTCTCTCTCTGCCTGCCTCTCTGCCTACTCGTGATCTCTTTCTCTCTGTCAAATAAATAAATAAAATCTTAAAAAAATATATCCAATCTCTCATAACCAATGTTTCAAAAAAAGAAATAGGACATAATAAGACACACAATAGAATATCTTTGTAGTAAGGATTAGTCATGTTCTGTGAAATTTTTGTCTCAGTGTATGTGTGTGTGCATGTTCACGAGAGCGCGGGTGGACTGGTCTTGTGTGTTGGGTTGACTTGTAAAATGTATTTCTTAATCTGGCTTGTGGTCAAGGACTACACGTTCGGTGGGGCCTGGGACCACCTCCGTTTCATCTATCCTGATTCCGCAGTGCCCAGCCCTGTGCTTGCACAAAGGGACTTCAAATTCTTCTCTTTAATTTATGAATGAATTCTCTGCGACTTCAGCTACGCATGAAGCTTCATTAGAAGCAGGGTGGCTGGTTTGGGTTGACTGTGTTTCAGTCCTATTGTTCTTGATGAATAGAGGCCAGCTTCGATTTCCAGTGCCAGGACTACCCTCTCTTCCTGTGCCCAGCTAGACAGACAGCTCTCTGCCTGTGCCCAGCTGGACGGACAGATCTCTGCCCATCTCAGCAGTCCTCTGCGTCTGGGCACAGATGCCTGGAAGAGTTCTTTCTTTTAACCAAGGCCTGTTGGCTTCCTTCTTAAATCCAGTACTGTCCTTAGGCACAGGGATAGTAAGTTGCTATAAGTAAGTTGCTCCACTAAATTTACTCTCAGGAGTCAGGAGAACAGGAGCTCAAATACCATTTTGTTACTGGTTGCATGAGTGTAAGTGGGATGCCTCTCTGAGCAGAAATGTCTTCCTCTCAAATCGAGGAAAAAAACTCTCTCTCTGAGTTGATGTAAGGATTGGAGAGGATGTTTATTATTCACCTCTGGCCATGTAGGCATTCAATAAATCATGGCTATTTATTCTCATTATTATTATTATTTTATTGACATTTTAAAGTACTTGAAATTCATCTACAAGTAGCTCCTTTGAGCGAAGCATCATTTACAACAAAAACGTGCGAGTTTCCCCGGGAGGGTTAAAGATCTGAAGTCATTATCAATATCTTCAGTATCTCTCTCTCTTTTTTTAAAAGATTTATTTATTTTAGAGAGAGAGAGAGGGCATGAGCAGGGGAGGGGCTGAGGGTAGAGGACAGAATCTCGAGTAGACCCCATGCTCAAGGGGGCTTCATCTCGCAGAGATCACAAGCTGAGCTGCAATCAAGAATGGGCGATGAGGGGTGCCTGGGTGGCTCAGGGGTTAAGCCTCTGCCTTCGGCTCAGGTCATGATCTCAGGGTCCTGGGATCGAGCCCCGCATCGGGCTCTCTGCTCAGTGGGGAGCCTCCTTTCCCCCCACCTTCTCTCTCTCTGCCTGCTTCTCTGCCTATTTGTGATCTCTGTCTCTGCCAAATAAATAAATAAAATCTTCAAAAAAAAAAAAAAAAGAATGGGCAATGAACCCATTGAGCCACCCAGGACCACCTTTAGTATCTTTTGTGACATTAAAGTACAAATATCTTAGTATCTGTAGTATCTTCATAGTATGAGTATCTATATTATGAGTATTTGTAGTATCTTTTTGCACCTGGGTGGTAGGACTAGCTTTAGCATCTAGAGTAGGAGTATCTGCAGTATCTTTTAGCATTTTTAAAAAAGATTTTATTTATTTATTTGACAGAGAGAGAGGTCACAATTAGGCAGGCAGGCAGAGAGAGAGAAGAAGCAGGCTCCCTGCCAAGCAGAGAGCTTTTAGTATTTTTATAGTAGGAATAACTATATCTTTATTTAACATAGGGTCAGCTGATCAGGCTTTGCTAGGAGGGAAGGAAGAGAAAAGAAGCCTGGGGTGAGGGAGGAGTATGGCCAGAGGACAGAGGAGGGGTCTAGATGTTCTATCCCGTACAGGTGCCGTCTCTGTTGCAGGAGGCGAATGCGGTTGATGCTCCGTCTTCGTGTCTGTTCCCCACTGTGCTATGTATCCCTTTTAGCAGGTCGGCCACATCTTTGCCAGAGACAAGTGCAGAATAAAAGTGTAGGGCCTCTTGTTCAAAGAGGAGGAGAAAAAAAGCTTTTGTCTTTCTCTGGGTGTGTCATGGTGTTTATTTGCTATATACCGTGTGCTCACTGCGCCGCGTGATCCATGCAGGCAAATACTGACCTGCACTGGCACCAGATCCTGGCTGGGACTTGCACAGGCTGTACGCTCCCTGGACCCTCCCGCACCTGCACCCTCCGGGGAGGGGCTCTGAGCACCTGCCCTGGGGAGGCAGCCGGTAGGAGAGTCAGAAGCACGCAAGCTGATGTTTCAAGCCCCAGCACGTGCTCTGTGGTCCGGTCAGACTCCACCTACAAACTCCACATTCAGAGAGAAAATGATCAAGAATTTTGGATGACAAATAGAGATCATCAAATCCCAGGCACGGGGCTCCCTTCTGCATGCAGGTCCCTGTGTGACCAGCGTGGTCACGTGATGCCTATGAAGCCAGTGCTGCTTCCTTGATCTCACGAACCCCGGCCTGGCCGCCGTCTGCCTCTGGCCCTCTCCAAACCTTCTGTCTTCATCCCAGGCACCCTTGGGTCCTGGGCAAAATCCCTAGAGGCTGCTGCCTCCTCTCCCTCCTCCTGATTCTCCCTACGGCGTGGCTAGTGGGGTGACCGTCCTTCTCTACCTGCGCAGCCCCGTGGTGGGTGCAGCTGGGAACTGGAGCCAGAAGAGAGAAGGTACTCCCTCCCAGTGTGTCTGCTACTCCCGCTCCCAGCGCTTGTCAAGAGGTCTCTGAGTGAAAAACGACTATTTGTGTACATTATTGATCACCTACCCGGGAAAATGACTGTAACCTTTCTATCTTGGCAACCACAGAACCCACCCCCCCTGCCTTGGCCGGGAGCAGCCTGGAGGTTTTGAGTGCCGGCCAGGGCTGGGGAAATGTTCGCCGTGGCCGGCCCGGCGGCCTGCTGCCTCTCTTGCTTTCCCTCTCCACCTGGAAAGGAAGAAGTGCTTGATGGGGAACAGAGCAGGTAGACTTGCAAGAGCCAATACACGGAAGCCTCAGACAGAGGCTTCGTCCACTGTCAGAACAAAGCACAGCTAGAGGGCTGTGGAAACCGGGTCAGAACTTGGGATCTGGAACTCCTGTGCCTGGGTTCGAGTCCAGGCTCAGGTACTTTCAGCCTGTATGCCCCGACACTCTGTTTTCTTATCTGCAGAATATGTCTAGAAATAATTCCTGTTTCATCGTACCCTGGATGGGAGTGGCAAATGAGCTAATGTGCAAAGAAAGTGCTTCTCAAGCTGTAAAAATATTTGCCTGCCTTGTGGGAGGTGATAGAGAAAAAGAACTCAATTCATGATGGTAATACTGGCTTGGGGTACTCTAGCCTTCTGGGTCCTATACTGTGCTTAAGAACAAAAGTACTAGTATTCTCTTGTTGGTGCAAAATACTGTTATTTCTATAATAGTAAAATAATAGGACTTAACTGTTATAATTTATATAATCTTATATTATTATGTACTAGTATAATGTTTGTATAATATCAATAAAATTTAAAGTAGGTTATTATATTCTAATAAATACTGAAGACTATTATTTCAGAAGTTG
The DNA here is from genome assembly GCF_022355385.1 of Mustela nigripes. NCBI lineage: Eukaryota > Metazoa > Chordata > Mammalia > Carnivora > Mustelidae > Mustela > Mustela nigripes. Next base: position 93,874,188 of record NC_081557.1, read on the forward strand.
TAAAAATGTAAAATTGGAATTATTTACACCCTGAGGCATCTTGGGAGGGATTTCCTGCATTAGAACTTCTAATCAAAGAAGTGTTATTGAGAGAACATTCTGATCGTATCCTTCCTCCATTTAAAACTTTTCAAAGTATCTTTTTTCATTTTTATTCCCATTTCGCAGTATTACTAGTAAAGTCCGGTATTATTACTTATGTTAATGATTTCTATTTTTTCCAGAGCCAGTTTTGCTCTCCATGGGCTGCCAGAGGGGTCCTGAGTGGGCTGAGAATTGGGGTAGGACAGAGGATCATAGGGAAAGTGTGAGGAGGAGGAGAAGGTGTGGGGAAGAGGTTAGGGAAGAAGAGATAAGAGGTCCCTCCTCTCCTCTCCAAGCTGGCCACCTCTCTGGCCTCCACGCTCCCAAGTGGCATTTCCTCTGCCCCGCCCTTCCCTTGAATCTACTGGGTTTCGACGTCCCTTGTTTGGGGACTAGGACAAAGGACTCGCAGCACTGGAACTGTCCAGCTTTCTATTGGAATGTCTGAAGAGAAACTCATTGTTATAAACCTCAAGGATTCAATATAAAGAGGATTCATTGTGCTTTTTTAATTTTGCTGTTGCCATCCCTGTGAATAACATGGGAAAATTGGGTGTCGGACAAACTCTGCCGTATCTGTCACCTTAGCAAATTCCGTCACCTTGCCGAGGTTCTGTCGGTCTCCTTCTCTTTAAAATGGGAGTTAATGGGGCGCCCGGGTGGCTCAGTGGGTTAAGCCTCTGCCTTCGGCTCAGGCTCTCTGCTCAGCGGGGAGCCTCCTTCCTCCTCTCTCCTCTCTGCCTGCCCCTCTGCCTACTTGTGATCTGTCAAATAAATAAAACCTTAAAAAAAAAAAAAAAAACCTGGTCTACTCCAGTGCTAAAATGTTTTTTTAAAAATAAATAAATAAAAATAAAATGGGAGTTAAACTGGGCTGTGGCCGCAGGTGAACGGCACCTTCCCGACGTGTTTTGCGTGGCTCTTGGTTCATGCTGGAGCTCGGTGAAGATGGGGCCTCCTCCTTAACGATTCTCCGGCCCCACTGTACCACTCTAGCCCCGAGAGCCATCTAATTAGATGAATCGTAGCGCGGTCCCCCCTCCTACCCCCAGACAATGTTTAATCACTCAGTCTAACCTCTCCATGACACAGCGTTTGTGGCCGCGGCTGTGGTGGTGAATTGAATTCTCTGATTAACGGAGTGTTACTGAGAAAACCCCTTTTGTCCTCACCTGTGCAGTCACACATCTTTGTAAAAGAGAGTATAATCTGTTTTCCTGCCTTAGCAAGTAGGGCTAGAAACAAAACGGGCTCTCCGTCTTTTTGACGACTCCGTGCCCCTCTCAAAGCACCGCACAGTCCTGAACAGAAAGGGCAGACAATTCTGCACTGAGCGTGTCCTGGCCTGGAAGATGGATTCCAGAATAACACCTACACCTATTTTGTTAGCTTGCCAGTTCCTTCTCTCTTGAGAAAATCGAGCATCATGAGCTATGGGAGTGTGTGGTCAGGGTGAAGAGAGAAAAGGCACGGCCAAGCCAAATTCTTAAACTAATGGAGGATGCCCTGTGTACCTTGGGGGCTGTGGTCATTTGAGAATTCCCTTTAGTTCGAAGGTACTTGAGCTGTCTGTCCTAGCCGCAAGCTCCCGGTTCCCACAGCCAGACCCGCCTCTGGGAAGAGCGGTGCGGCTCGCTGCCCAGTTTCCTGGGGACAGAGCAGGGAGGGCTGTGGGTTTCTAGAAGTTTCCTCTGATGCACGCATCCCAGCAAGCAGAGGCTCCCTTGGCATGATTAGCCAGCGTCTGTATTTGCGCTGTTTTCGCACGTGTCATCCTCCCATTCCTTCTCCCACAAGGGTCCCCATTTTACTGGTGAAGAATGAGCAGTTCAGAGAAGCTGAAGGACTTGACTAAGGTGAACCAGCTGTGGCCGGGCTGTCAGATGTGTGAGCTCCAAAGCAGTTTGGTCCCCCCAGGCTCTCTCTCTTTTATATTACAAATGTTATCCTATTTAAATATGTTTGGATCATCCACAGTGCAGTTAGAATGACTCTGTGTTTCCTTGATAAGTACTTTTTATTTTTGATTTTTATTTAAATTAACATATAACATATTATTGGTTTCAGAGGTAGATGTCAGTAATTCATCAGTCTTATAAAACACTCAGTGATCCTTACATCACATGCTCTCTTTAATGCCCATCACCCAGTTACCCCAACCCCCCAACCTCCCCTCCAGCAACCCTCAGTTTGTTTCCTATGATTAAGAGTCTCTTAGGGTCTGTCTCCTTCTCTGACGTCATCTTGTTTTAGTTTTTCCTCTCGTCTTCTGTTTTGAGTGAAACAGAAGTGAAATCATATATTTGTTCTTCTCTCATTTATCTTGCTCAGCATAGTACCTTCTAGTTCCATCCACATCCTTGCAAATGGCAAGATTTCATTTAATGGCTGCATAGTATTCCATTGTGTATATATACACCGCATCTTCTTTATCCATTCATCTGTTGATGGACATCTAGGTTCCTTCCATAGTTTGGCTATTGTGGACATTGCTGCTATGAACATTGGGGTGCATGTGCCCCTTCAGATCACTATATTTGTATCTTTAGGGTAAATACCCGGTACTGCTATTGCTGGGTTATAGGGTAGCTCTATTTTCCACTTTTTGAGGAACTTCCATGCTGTTTTCCGGAGTGGTTGCATCAGCTTGCATTCCCACCAACAGTGTAGGAGGGTCTCCCTTGCTCTACATCCTCGCCAGCATCTGTCGTTTCCTGACTGGTTAATTTTAGCTATTCTGACTGGTGTGAGGTGGTATCTCACCATGATTTTGATTTTTATTTCCTGGATGCACTTTTTCATGTGTCTGTTGGCCATTTGGACGTCTTCTTTGCAGATATGTCTGTTCATGTCCTCTGCCCATTTCTTGATGATTATTTGTTCTTTGGGTGTTGAGTTTGCTAAGTCCTAACAAACTTTGCTAAGGATACTAGCCTTTTATCTGATATGCCATTTGCAAATATCTTCTCCACTTCTGTCAGTTGTTTTTTGGTTTTGTTGACTATTTCCTTGCTGTGCAAAAGCTTTTGATCTCGATGAAGTCCCAGTAGTTCACTTTTGCCCTTGCTTCCCTTGCCTTTGGCGATGTGTCTAGAAAGAAGTTGCTGCGGCTGAGGTTGAAGAAGTTGCTGCCTGTGTTCTCCTCATGGATTTTGATGGATTCCTGTCTCACATTCAGGTCCTTTATCCATTTTGAGTCTGTTTTTGGGTGTGGTGTAAGGAAATGGCCCACTTTCATTCTTCTGCATGTGGCTGTCCAATTTTCCCAGCACCATTTGTTGAAGAGACTGCCTTTTTTCCATTGGACATTTTTTCCTGATTTTTTGAAGAGTAGTTGCCCTTACAGCTGAGGGTCCATTTTTGTGTCTTCTGTTCCATTGATCTGTGTGTCTGTTTTTGTGCCAGTACCATACTGTCTTGGTGATTATAGCTTTGTAATAAAGCTTGAAATCTGGAATTGTGATGTCACCAGTCTTGGTTTTCAGAATAACTGTTTTTTTTTTTTTTAAAGATTTTGTTTATTTGAGAGAGAGGGAGGGTAGGAGAGAGAGTGAGTAATCGAGCATGAGTGGGGGTGTTGGGGCAGGGAGAGGGAGAAGCAGACTCCACTCTGAGTGCAGAGCTTGATGTGGGGGTTGATCCCAGAACCCTGGGATCATGACCTGAGCTAAAGGCAGATGCTTAACTGATGAATCACCCAGGCTTCTCTAGAATAACTTTTTAACTGGAGCAAGCTTTATCCTAATATCTAAGTGATATCCACCAGACAAACCTGTGGGGGGGGGGCAGGGAGGAAGTGGGAAATGCAGGGCAGTGTCCAGAGCAAAGCTCTGCGGAGGATGAAGAAAGAGCTGTAGAAGTGAAGGACTCTAGCCACGTTATTGCATTTGATCCCTACAACCTGAGGGCTCAGATATTATCTTCTCCATTTTACAGATGACAAAACTGAGGCTCAGAGTGATTAAGCAATTTTCCTAAGGTCATGGAGCTAGGAAACAAATAAGCCAGCTGGATCTTCTTGTCTCTCCACCTTCTATTTTTCTACTCCACTTTGTTGCCTTCTAGGACATTGGATACCTGTGGGATAGGTTTGGGTGGTAATTTTCCAAGGCCTTTGCAGACATGGAGAAACCCATGATTCCCATGGATGTTCCCAAGCGCACTGGGCGTGCAGATGAGGAAACTTATTGGTGACACTTTGGGCACAATAGGAAGAACAAAAACAGCAGCACCCAAGCTGGGCAACTACATCCCAATGCCAACCTCAGAAGCAGTGACCTTCCAAAGGTTTAGGGACCATGTTTGAATTCTGCAGCACTTCCTGAGCCAAAAGCCAGAGCTGATGCTCCCTAGATCACATCATTGTCCCCACAGGGACACAGAGGGAACTGAGTGTGTGTTTTGAAGCACCTGTCCTTACCAGGGTCTCTGTACGAACAGCAGGTTGCCTGTGGTTCAGGGTCGGGGTGGGACAAACTCCCAGTGCTTCATTCCAGAGCTTTTCAGTAGCAGACATCACAGGGCTCCCAGAGCATCCCATACCAACTGTGTCGAGTTGGCTGGTTTTAGTCCCACGCATGTCTGCGGTACACCTGTGAGTTGCTACCCTCTGCCTTGTCCTTACGTGCATTACTTCCCCAACCGTCCTGGATGTACTACAAAGAGGTCCGTTTCATAGATGGGAAAACCAAGGTTCCGGAAAGCTAACTTCTCAAAGGGCACGTGGCTAATGACTGGTGGGTGCGGAATTTGAACCCAGTCCTTCAAGATTTCTGAATTCCTCCTCTTACACAAAGGTGCTTGTGGTCATCTGTTTTCTGAGGTAGATGACAGTCCTGATTAGTTGTGTCTGAGTCTCTGGGAGCTTACCATTCTTATTGCTGGGGTCACCTCGGAGTTCCGTTTTAGAGGTTTGGGGGGTGCTTCTGAAAGTAGTTTTAACAAGTTCTACATCTCTACCCCACGTGGAAGAGCAGATATCCCATAAACACCCGTGTTCCTTCAGCTATCTCTAGCTGCCTGTGATGCCTTCTAGTGGGAAGCCCATCCTCCCTCTGAGACCCCTCGCTAAATCCCCAAGGTGAAGGTGAACTTTGGTTTAACTTTGGCATCTGTCCCCTTTCTCTGTGCCTCACTCCACAAGTTTCTCCTCTGGGAATGACATCTGTGATTGTTTTGTGTGTCAAATCGGCTAGGCTACTACTGTACCCAGTTATTCAATTGAACACTGATCTAGGTGTGGTCATGGGGGTGTGGTATAGAAGGAGTTAACATCTGTAATCAATTGGCTTTAAGAGATTATCCTCCAATACATGGGTGGGCCTTGTCCAATCAGGTGAAGGCACTAGAAGCAAATATTGAGATCCCTGCTTACAGCAAAAAACAAATTCTGCCTTAAGACTATAGCATTCACTACTGCCCATGTTTCCAGCCTGCCCTATGAATTTCAGACTTGCCAGCCCTCTCAAGTGCAAGAACCAGCGACTTAGATCTCTTAACCTACATACATAAGCATGTACATAACTATGTATGTGTGATCTCACTGGTTTTATTTCTCTGGAAAGCCCTGACTGACACAGCCACCTTTCTTCCCTCTTAATGAATTGTCCCCCCACTCTCTCTTTCTGCTCTGCCTTCCTACTTCTTCCTTCCCTCTAACCTTCTCTGCCTTCTCTGCTGCCTTCTCTCCTATACTTCCTCCCTCCCTCCTTTCTCTGAGCCAACCATGCCTGTCACGCATCAGACAACACGTTGGATGAAGATCATGCAGTCAGTGAATAAAATGCTTTTCCTGCCCTCAAGGAGATCACCCTCTACCAGTTATGCACAACATCAGTAAGGGACTTGCAGTTTAGAAATCACTTTTGCTTACATTCTCTCCGTTAAATCTGGATGTAAGTAACTCTTTTTAGCTAAAAAGTATAGCCATGATTCTCCCACTAGACCTGAGAAGGTGTAGTGGCATCTTGTGATCTGTCCTGACTAGGGACGTGTCAGAAGGGACCCAGTGTGGCTATGGTTACCTCCACCCCTCCTTTTCCCACAGCCCCGTCTTTCCCCTGCACTCTTCTCCCCACCCCTTCCCTGGCTGCAAGTCCTCACTCCCTCCTCTGCAGTCACGTTAGTTCTTGTTTATTTTTTTATTTGACACGTTATATCATCTCTTACATTTCAGTTATTTGTTTACATAAACGTTTCCTTTCTGTATTATAAGTTTCTCAGGGGCAAGATACAATGCTTTAGTCATTTTTTTTTTTTTCAGCACTTATGATGATTTGGACACATTTTCTCTTTACAGTTATTCCACTCGGTCTGTCAGGTGTGAATCTTGCTTTCCTCAGTATGGTTTCCTCAGCAACCTCGGGCAAGCTACTTAACCTTGCCGTGCCTTAACCCCCCTCATCTGTAAAATGGGGATCCTAACAGCATCTACCCTTTAGGGTTACTGGGAGGGTGATAGATGTGTTCACATCAAGTTCTTGGAAGGGCGCAGGCTCTCAAAAATATTAGCTATTGATAATAATTTTTCTCATCATCTCAGCCAAGAGTAAATATTTGCTAAGGAAACATCTGAATGAATAAATGCAAGATTCATATAAGCTTGGAATCATCCCATGTAATATCTGTTGAAAAGCTAAAGGGCTCAAGTTAGCAGCGAAGCCGAAATGCATTTCGGCTGACTTGGGTTCTAATCCCAGTTCTGCGACTGGGCATTTGCTTTTGAGCAGGTCATTTAACCACTTTACAACACTTGTTCCTAATTTGCAAAGAGCAAATAAAATCTATTGCAATAGATGGCTTGACATCTATTGACAGGTCTGCCTGCCTTCAGTGTCAGGTCTGCAGGAAGGGCCCTGGCTGCAGGTGCAACGCAGACGCCCCCGCACGGACAGCCATGACCCAGCTCTGAGGGGCGAGTGCTCCCAGCTCGGGACTTGCTGCTTTTGGTTATTAGCACCGAGGATCCTGATAGCAGATTTATAAAGTCAGCATTTGCTGAGTAGTGTATTGTGATCGGCTTAAAATAGCCTTCTGCCTCGGTGCAGGGTATCAGGCCTTCTCCTAATACCCAGTAACCTCATACTCCAAACATCAGCCAGCCATTGTGTAACTCCAATGACAGCAGGTTCTTGCTGCAAATCCTGAAAGCTGTCTCTTGGATACCCTTAACGTATTCATAACATTGGTATTTATGTATTTATCTCTGAAAACCATAACCTTGGAAAAAGCATTTAGGGGAAAGAAGGCTGTAGTGATTAAAGAAAGCTCTGTTCATTTGAACAACATTAAATACAACTGGCATAATGACAACTGTGAGATCTGATAGAATATAGAGAAGGCTGCAAATAAAGGGCTTGTATTTTTCCCTGATGTAACATAATGGTCACATTTTTCTTTCACAATGGTTTTGCCGAGATAAAGAACAAATTATACTGATTTGATTGCTACTTAGAAATACTTAAAATTGAAAAAGACAGCAGGTGGGCCTGGTTGGAAAGGATGGTTATTTTAGCATAACAGATGCATGCATAAAATATCGCCCAGCCAATTTTTTAATCATAAGACCCCCCCAATTTTTTTTTCTCTACTCCTTTTCCTTGGGATGTGAGCAAGTGGGAGAAATAAGTAGGCGCTGCTTGAGGGCACCCTCTGGGTTCAAAGAGGCAGGCAGCTCCAGAGAAAGCTCTGGGAGGAGGAGGTTCTGGGATGAAGTGAGTCCACACTCTGGCAGATTGTAGGTGGGGAGGGAGAGCCAGATCCCTGGATGACCAGAGCCCGGGGGTCAGGGGACAAGTGCACAAGGCTGTATGAAACCATGCTCTGCCCTTTTAAAATCTGGTTTCCCCATTGCTGAGAAAAGGATGTGTCTGGGTTGCCAGCCTTGCATTCATTCCTGGGCCTCTTTTTTCTTGGATCTCGCCAGTCCTTAGTGTCACCAGGATGGCAGAAGCTAGGGACTCTGCCAAACCCTCCTTTTCGACTTCCAATTTCTCTGCTTCCAAGAAACATGAATTGGCAATTGTAAAATGAAGATGTGCTCAATTTCCCCTCCAAACAATGCCTCGTGGACCCGTGGCCTTGCTCCCGACTCCTGGTCTACACCCCGTCTTCTCTGTTGGAAGGCGCATAAGCCATCGATTCGCACAGCTATTTGTTAAAAATGAAAGAACGACTTTATTCCAGGTGAGTAAGTCCTGCAGTTGGGACGATAGAAAATACCAGGTTTTCAAATGGCTGGTGTGCAGCAGAGTCTCCGCTGACCTTTGTCGTGCTTAACACAAAGCCTCTGATCTTTGCCCTAGTTTGCTCTCCACCCGGCCGACAATCTCTTTCAGATTTGGAGGACAAGGTAAGCTGGAACATTTCCAGCAGGAACCAGGCAAAACCCCCCCAGGTTCAGGATGAAACTGGCTCTCCCCAAAATGCCCCCATTCTCTTGGCCCATTGCCTTGTTCTCTTGGGTTCCCCATGTTGGAGATTCATGTGATTTGTCCTCTGAGCACCTTCCCCGAAGTGCTCACACAGGTGAAATCCTCTAGTGTCTTCTTTAGACTTAAAAAAAAATACTAATAATAAAGTGGATACTGTAGAATAGTTTTAGATTTACAGAAAAACTGGCGCAGAGTTCTATACAGACCACCCCAATTCTCTGTTGTTAATATTTTACATCAGTGTGGCCTAATTGTTAACTAAAGTTTTTATTTTATTCAGATTTCTTTTTTTTTTTTTTTTTTTACCTTTTTCTGTCTAGGATCCCATTCAGGGTACCATGTTATATTTGGTGGTTATGTCTACTTAGGCTTCTCTTGGCTATAATAATTTCTCAGATTTAAAAAAAAAATCTGTTAATTTTAGAGCATGCAGTTGGGGGGAAGGGCTATGGAGAAGAAGGGATGGAGAATCCTTTTTTTGTTAAAGACTTTATCTATTTGACAGAACAGGAGCACAGGCAGGGGCAGCAGTAGGCAGAGGGAGAGGGAGAAGCAGGCTCCCCACTGAGCAGGGAGCCGGAAGCAGGGCTGGATTCCAGGACCCCGGGATCATGACCTAAGCCAGAGGCAGATGCTTAATGGACCGAACTGAGCCACCTAGGTGCCCCTCTTCGACGTTAATTTATTTATTTATCTGTTTATTTATTTAGTTAAGTAGTTAGCTATGTACCCATCTATTTATTTTGACAGAGAGAGAGAGAGAGAGAGCGTGTGCACGTGCCTGCATACAGGGGTTGGGGAAGACAGGGAGTGAGCGTCCTAAGCAGACTCCCTGCAGAGCACACAGTATGACATGGGGCTCGATCCAAAGACCCTGAGATCATGACCCGAGTCAAAACCAAGATTTGGATGCCCAACCAATTGTGCCACCCAGGCGCCCCTAAACTTTTTAAAAATTTGTGATGTCTTTGATGGGTTAGAAGAGGACTGGCCGGATATTTAATAGAATGTGCCTCAGCTAGGATTTGGCTGTTTTCCTTGTGGTTAGACCGGGGTTAAGAAGGGTTTGGGAAGGAAGACGATGAAGGGAAAGTGCCCTTCTCATGGATGTCATGTGAAGGGTACATGCTGTTGGCATTGACCTTATCGCCCCTCTGGGGGTGTGTCTCTTAGGTTGATCCATTGTGAGGTTACACTTTTTTCCATACTGCCCTGTTGGGAGGGAAGTAGCCCACACATACAGCATGGGGAGTGATGTTCACCGTTCATTGAACACTGAGCATCTGCATGAATTATTTGAAATTCTTCTACCCATGTGTCTCATCCTTCCCATTCATTTATTTACATCAGTATTCATATCACTACATTCTTCTTTTTTTAAGATTTTATTCATTTCTTTGGGAGAGAGAGAGAGAGAGAATGAGAGAGAGTGTGAGAGGAGAGAGGTCAGAGGGAGAAGCAGACTTCCCGCCGAGCAGGGAGCCGGACGCGGGACTTGATACTGGGACTCCAGAATCATGACCTGAGCTGAAGGCAGTTGCTTAACCAACTGAGCCACCCAGGTGTCCCATCGCTACATTCTTTTATAACTCAGTTATAACAAAATGCTACGTGATTTATCCTGTTGCTCAAATTTTTCCAGACTTGGCCGATGGGAACTCTGCGGTTGGGTCCTATGTCCTCTGGACCTGCTCCACCGTCCGTGTTTTGAGCACTTCCTTACCTTCTGGTACTACAAGACGATCGAGGCTCAATATACGTGTTTCCTGCCCCAAACCCAGAATCAGCCATTCCTCCAAGAAGCCCTGCTTCTTTTAATTGGGGAATGGATCTTCTTTTAATTGGGGAATCAGGATCTGGGTGCTAGGTGTTAGGTGTTTCTTAGACTTTTTAAATACTCTGATCTTTAATTTCCTCTTTGTCTTACACAGATCTTCTCTACTTAGGTATTTACAGTGGATTTTTCTCAGGCTTTTTCAGAGGTTTGTTCTTGGCTGCCTCACAATCCAGTATTTTCCAAAGTCTCTGTATGAATGAAACATACATCATGTAACCCTGATCTACAGCTAATGAAGTGATAACGTTCACCATGATGAACTTGTTTTTGAGGAAGTTCGGAAGTCCTCACAGGCTGCTCTGACCTTCCAATTCTATCTTGCAAATCTCTTCAGTGAACACCAAAACTCTCCATCCTGAAAAGATACACTTCGAGGGCGCCTGGGTGGCTCAGTGGGTTAAGCGTCCAACTCTGATTTCAGCTCCTTGATCTCAGGATCATGAGATCTAGCCCCGCGTTGGGCTCTGTGCTCAGGGACGAGTCTGCTTACCCACTCTGCCCTTCTCCCAACTCTCTCTCTAAAACAGGTGAAAATAAAATCTTAAAAAATTTACATATAGGGTGCCTGGGTGGCTCAGTTGGTTAAGCAACTGCCTTTGGCTCAGGTCATGATCCTGGAGTCCTGGGATCGAGTTTTGCATCAGGCTCTGTGATCAACAGAGAATCTGATTCTCCCTCTGACCTCTCCCCTCTCATGCTCTCTCTCTCTCTCTCACTCAAATAAATAAATAAATAAAATCTTTTAAAAAAATGTTACATATAAACTCCATGTGGATAAGAAGAAAATGTCTAGATGTGAGGGTTGTCCTACCTATGCAAAACAGGCTATCAAAGGGAGCGAAAAGAATCCCTTGGTTTGGGGAGGCCAGAGATTGACCCGTGTGGTCTGCATGAGGGTCAGGCATGTTGTAATAAGGTAGGACCCAGGGCAGCCTCTGAATTGGTCCTATCCGCTGTCACTCGGGGACTATCTATGCCTTCACCCTTTATTCCTCTTCTGTTTCCTCTTCTCTGATACTGATCGTGCTCAGATACTTGGTTAGAAGACAAAAGCTTTTAGCACAATCTTACACTATCAGGGGAGGAAGGACCTTTGCAGGTTATCTGGGCCACTCTCACCTTCTGCTGCGGCTCCTTTGTCATGTCCCTATCTGGTGGTTGCCCAATCTCAGTTTGGATTCCTCCTATATCAGGGAGACCATGACCTGCCCAGGACATCTTTTACACCTTTGTATAGCTATAGCCATTATAACAATTATTACTGGCCCCCAATATGTTTCTAGGTAGCCTTATGAATACTATTTCTCTCCCTCCCCCCAGAGCCACTCAGAATAAGCCAACTCCCTCTTCTACTTAGCAGCCCTTTAAATATTTGAAAATCGTCTTTCTTTTCAAAATTCTATATCATGAACATTTCCCTGTATCTTTAAACATTCTTGGAAAACATGATCTTTAAAGGCTTCATAATATTCTCATATAGTTATACACTATCATTTATTTAATCGCTTTCTTATTGTTGGTATTGAGATGGTTTCCAATTTTTGGTTATTGCATATGAGATGCGGCGAACACTGCAGAAATCTTTGTGTTTCAATTATTTCCTCAGGGTAGATTATTAAAAGTGGGATCACTGAGTCAAAGTGCAGCTGTAACATCATATTTTGTTAGAGAGCAGAGTCTTACTACGAGGAACAGGTCTGAGCATCGCACTGTGGTATGAATCCAGTACGGTGAGACGACATTTCCGAGTGGTTCGTGGAAGATGGGGAGCCTTGATTGAAATTGAAATGGGGTATAGAGTCGATCACTCTGTGTTTGAAGAAGTAGCTTTGGTGTCCGGAGTGTGGGTTGTCTTGTGTTGACATGACAGTGAGTGGCTGCTGTTTAGAGCAAAAAGTTAAAGTCCCATTTTGCATGGCAGCAAATAAGCCTGCAGGTGAGACCCTTAGCAAGTGAGAAGTGGCATATGCAGATGGAGTAATGCCAGAAGCAAGGCTGCGTGAAGGCATCCACACTTTGAAGACCAAAGTCAAGCTGTCCACAGTGATACATGGAGCAGCTGTCCAATGGCCCGATGGAAATATTGAAAAAGTCAGAGATTTCGCACATTCGGATAGAAGGATGGCTGAAGAGTTAAAATTAGACTTGGGAACAGATTCATTCTGGAATGAAATCTGAACAGGAGTAAAGTTTTTATACAACTTTTGCTATGCATTTTTCGGTGATGAAGGGAAACAATGAAGTCTTGGCATTTATTCCAATTTTTTGGAAGTAGACAGGTAATACATTCTGAGATAAAATATTAACTTGGGATGGTGTGCAATATTGAAAAAGAGCAGAGGTGTTAGCACCAGAGGGAGCTAGGATTAACTCCGATCTCTTCTGTACCAGCGGGGTATCCTGGAAGAAGTTAATGAACTCCTCGAGCCTCAGTTTCCTGCTCTAAGAAAATGAAGATTATGGTTCTTTCATCATGGACCTGCTGGGAGGGTTACATGAAATTAGATGCAAATAATAATTTAGGGCTTTGCCAATTCATTTATTTATTTAGTCATTTATTTATATCAGGGTGGACTCATGGATTTTATTTTATGTTTTGGTTATAAAAAAGGCTACATTATTTATTCTGCTGTTCAAACTTCTCCAGCTTTGGTCAAGGGGAGCTCTTTCAGGTTGACTGCTGTGCCCATCCTTTTATTTTATTTTTGAGCACTTCCTTACTTTGTGGTGCAACGAGGTACTCCGGGCTCAACTTCTTATATTTCCTGCACGGAGCCCTAGAAACCGTCATTTCTCCAAGGAGCCTGGATTCTTTTTATTAGAGAATGGTATTAAAAATTAAGATCTAGGTACTAGGTAGTAGGGGCCTGGTTATTGCTCCCTATTGCCATCTCTGCTGTAAGCTGGAAGCTAAGAGCCCAGGCATGCCATGGAGAATTTCAATATCTCTCAGATGATGGAAAGTATGAGCCAAGACCAAAAGTAAAGACAATGTTGATTTATTTCATTGACATCAATAACATTATTCACACAGAATTCATTCCAGAAGGTCAAACACTCAACCAGCCTTGTAATGTAGAAATTCTGAAGCGTTTGAGAGAGTTTGAGCTGCACAGAAAGAGTGAAATGTGACCCTTTGCTGAGGCAACTCTCTCAGGTAGAAGAAGGGGGAAGAACTAATGTATCTTTAGTGCCAGTGATGTGGCTGATTTTGGGCTAAACTCTTTCCATATGTCATCTTATTACACCTGAGAACGATGCTGTGAGATGGATATTTGCATCTTTATAGACACAAAAAATGGCCAAATCATCACCTGAAAGCGAAGCCTGGGCTTGCCACTCGACCATGCCAACTCTAAGAGCAGACTTGGGTGACCTTGTGCAATCACAGACCTTTTCTTAGATTCAGGGTTTCATTGTTAGAAATGGCAAGAGTTATCCTAAAAAAAAAAAAAAAAGTGGCTATTACTGCCTCAAATATGTTATCACTCACCTTGGTCAGCCATTTTATTCACTGTGATTGTCTCCCAAAGACTTCAGACTTTGCAAATGTCAAACCCATGCTCCGGGAATGGAGATTAGATCCCATGACAGGCACACATGTAACCTCTGTTTCCCAGGCCACGTAGCAGCACAGAGTGGAAGGCATAAGGAGCTGTAAAAAAAAAAAAAAAAAAAAAAGGCTGATCTCTCCTCTCAGCCCTCCAACCTTTCCCTTCTGTTCCCTACCCCTGCTGTTACTGGGTTGTGGTGTTCTCCTAGGGACCATTTAAGGCTTCTTGTACAGGGACCAATTGCCCTACACACCAATATCACACTGTAACCTTTAATCACCTTTGTAACCTTTGAGGTAGTCCTCCTTCATCTCATTTTGGGGGTCTGGTGCCTCTTCCCAGAAGAATGTCATTTCTGTTTCCTCTTCTGTTCCCTGGCCAGTCCTCAACTCCAATAATAGAGTGTCACTCCTTCTGCAGCTCCCACCGAATCCTTGAACCAGGATTAGTAGGTCAGGAGCAACTCTCATACCCCTGTTGTAAAATGTTGGGAATAGGTGAACAGCTCCTTTAAGCAGCAGAAGGACAGTGTGCTCAAAGAGCCATCAGCTGGATGGCTCCTTCCACAGCATCTAAACTGAGCTCCACTCTGCCTGTGGAACCTACCTTTCATTCTTTGAGGATTCGTGACAGACCCACGTGTAGGTTCTGAGTGTTTCCCTGAACTCACCCTTGGTCTTTGCTCTGTTGACTTGTCCTCCTCTGACTGCAAATATGTGCCAACCTCCACCTTGGTCTACCTTCATCCAGTCCTGACCGGAACATTTACTGCCCCCCACATCCCCCACCTTGTACCTAGCTCCACTCTGTCTTCTGCTGCTCTCAGAGCCAGGACTTGTTAATAGGTCTTTCATGTGGTAGCTCCTTTCGTATTTTATGGCATTGCTTTCCTGGGCTTGGCACCAAGTCCCTCCAGTATTATGCTGGGAGATAATACAAATGTCACTGGTAAGGGCAACAACTATCATCCTGCTTTTTCAATGATCTACCAGTGTCTGTGGACTGAACCGTTTCTCTCTGCTGGGACAAGTCAATGCACTGCCCAAGAGATTAAATTTCAGCCTTTGTCTGCCTTCTTGACAGCTCTAAAAGTCTCAGACTTCTGCTGAGATCTATTATAGCCTTATGGAAAGAAAAACCCTGGTGGATGCCTGGATTCCTCTGGAAATGCAGGAAGCCCCTTCTTGGGGCCATTATTTAATAAAATCACTTATGGGCAATTCTGGGAGAATGTTCCAAGAAGTGCTGGAGCAATGGCAGCCCTGTTGGATAGGAGTGAGAACACAGAAGATGGAGTTAGCCAGCCCAAGTTTGGATGGGCAGAACCAGGGTTTCCCTTTCCAACTGAATAACCTTGTGTGGGTCACCAAAACTGCCCCCGCTTTCACTTTTTCATTTGCAAAGTGAGGATGAAAAGAAAGGCTTTCTAACAGTGTTGCTTTGGAGATCAAATAAAATAATATATGTGAAAGTGTACTGTGAAATGTTGGGCAATTTTTAATGTTAACTATTTTTAAAATTTTTAAATGTCAACTATTTTAATGTTAACTATTAATAGTAAAATATATTATCATTAGCCCATGATTCCACAGGATGCTTTAGCAACAGACAACAGAAACCCTGGGAACTTCCAGTCCAAGATGGTGGCAGAGGAAGACCTTGAACTCACCTCCGCTAAGAGAGAGCAAATCTACACTGGACAGCTTTCTGCACAAGAAAAGATAGATCATGCAGAGAAGAGTAGGAGAGCCAGAGGCATGGTCAGGAAGGGAACCCCAGCCTGAGCTGTGACCCGAAAGGGGATGGATAGCCCTGGGACACAGGAAAATAAAGCCACAGTTTAAAAGGCCAGGTAGAATATAAAGGAATTACCCTAGAGCCTCACCAAATGGTGGTGAAGCTGCTGCTGGAACTGTCTCCAGTTTGGAGAGGCTGGAGAGTGCCACGGTTCACCTTCCCCCATAGAGGACAGCAGGGTTCTAGGTCAGCCTTGGTGGTAGGTTACACTGGTTCCAGATGCCACTGGGGATACGGGGGGTGGGGGAGCCCTAGTTTCAAAGGACAAGGAGAATATAAAGGACCAGCCCTAGAATTCTGCCAAAATGGTGGGAGAGATGAGTCACACCAGCCCCAGCCATCCCACCCAGGCTCAGCTCACAGCCAGCTTGGGGGCCCACACCAGGACGCTCCTGGCCAGCCTCATCATGGCTCCAGCTGTCACACCAAGATGACGCATGCGCCAAGCAGCCAGAATACTTCAGGCCTGTACCACTTCGGCTGCAGATGATTCACCAAGGTGCCCCTTGTACTGAGCACTCTGGGACCCCCTGGATTGTACCTACTTCAGCTACAGCTGTTCAGCCAGTCTGCCTCTTTCGTGGAGCGACCTGGGACCCCTGGCCCACGGACTGCTCACCTCCAGCCACCCTGCCAGGGCCCCTCTCCATGGAGTACCCTAGAATCCCAGAGTAATATATTCAGAGTGCTGAAAGGATGAAAAGCCTAGAACCTGACTACCCAGGTGGCCCAGTCGAGTGAGTGTCTGCTTCTGGCTCAGAACATGATCCAGGAGTCCTGGGATGGAGCCCCAGGTCAGGCTCCCTGCTCATTGGAGAGCCTGCTTCTCCCTCTCCTTCTGCCCCTACACCCTGCTCATGTTCTCTCTTTCTCTATCTCAAATAAATAAAAGTCTTCAAAGCAAAACCTAGAACTAAGAATACACTACCTGGCAAGGTTGACATTTAAAATTGAGGGAGAAAGAAAGAGGTTCTCAGACAAAACAGAAGTTAAAGAAGTTCATCACTGCATCAGCCTTACAAGAAATGTTGACATGTAAAATAAAAGGCCATCATTAGAAGTAAGAAAATTATGAATAAAAAGATGTAAAATATGGCAACATATATGTTGGCTGTGGAGGAAGGAATAAGAAAGTTCTAGAATGTGTTTGAAGTTAAGTGACCATCAAATTCATATAGACTGCTGTATACTTAGGATGTTACATAAGAACCTCATGGTAACCACAGACCCCAAACCTGTAATAGATACACAAAAATAGAAAAAAAAAACAAAACAAAACAACTAAGTAGAACAATAAAAAACTCATCAGGAAAGTAAGAGAAAAAGAAAGGAACAGAGACGAACAACAAAACAACCAAAAAATAATAAACAAAATGACAATAAATACATACCTATCAGTAATTAAATGCAACTAAATGCTTCAATCAAAAGACAGGGTGGTGGAATGAGTAAAAAAAAAAAAAAACAAGACCCATCTGTATACTGCCTCCTAAGAAACTCAGACCTCAAGACACTCACGAAGTGAATGGGTGGAAAAAGATATTTCAAGCACAGGGAAGGAAAAAAATGGGATACCAATACTTATATCAGGGAAAAGGACTTTAAAACAAAGACTGTAGTGAGAGACAGAGAAGGGCCTTACAAGATGATAAAAAGATCAATCCAACAAAAAGAACAATTGTAAATATCTATGCATCCAACATTGGAGCACCTAAATATATAAAGCAAATATTAACAAAGGTAAAGGGAGAAACAGTAGGGGACTTGAACACCCACTGACCTCAGTGGAAGATTAATCAGGCAGACAATCAATAAAGAAAGCAGTGTCTTTGAACAACATATTAGAAAGGCTTAACAGATATATATACCAGAACATTCCAGCCCCAAACCACATTCTTTTCAAGTGTATATGGAATATTCTCCAAGATAGGCCCCATGTTAGGCCACAAAATAAATCTAAATAAATTTAAGAAGATTGAAATCCTATCATGCAACTTTTCTGGCCACAACAGTGGGAAACTAGAAATCACTTTTAAGAAAAAAACTGGGGAAAAAAGGAAAAAACCCGCAAACATGTGGATGCTAAATAACATTCTGCTGAACAACCAGTAAGTCAATGAACCAACAAGTGAGGAAGTTAAAGCACACGAACAAACAAACATGGAGACAAATGGAAGTGAAAGCATGGCGGTCCAGAATCTCCAGGTTGCAATGAAAGCGGTTCTAAGAGGGGAATTTATAGCAATATAGACCTACCTCAAGAAACAGGAAAAATCTCAAACATTCTAACCTTACACCTAAAGGAACTGGAAAAAGAACAAAGCCCAAAATTAGGGGAAGGAAGGAAATAATAAAGATGAGAGCAGAAATAAAAACTCAAAAAAAAAAAAAAAAGGTGGGGTGGAGAGACAAAACAGACAATGGAACCAAGAGCTAGCTCTTTGAAAAGACAACACGGATAAACCTTTAGCTGGATTGATCAAAAAGAAGAGGGAGAGGACCCAAATAAATAGAATCAAAAATCAAAGAGGAGAGGGGGCACCTGGGTGGCTCAGTGGGTTAAGCCGCTGCCTTCGGCTCAGGTCATGATCTCAGGGATTGAGCCCCGCATCGGGCTCTCTGCTCGGCAGGGAGCCTGCTTCCTCCTCTCTCTCTCTCTGCCTGCCTCTATGCCTACTTGTGATCTCTCTCTGTCAAATAAATAAATAAAATCTTTTAAAAAATAAAATTAAAAAAAAAAAGAAAAAAAAGAAATCAAAGAGGAGAAATAACAACCGACACTACAGAAATACAAAGGATTATGAGTATTATGAAAAATTATATGCCAGCAAATTAGGTAATGTAAACATATAGTCTTCCAATGCTGAATCAGGAATAAATAGAAAATCTGACCAGACCAATTACTAGTAATGAAATTGAATTCATAATCATTATCATCATAAAATACCCCCAACAAACAAAAATCCAGGACCTGTTGGATTCACAAGTGAATTCCACCAAACACTTAAAAAACAGTTGATACCCATTCTCCTCAAACTATTCCAAAAAATAGAAGAGGAGAAGAGCTTCCAAATACAGTCTGTGAAGCCTGGTTTTCCCTGATATCAAAACCAGACAGAGACACTTCAAAGAAGAAAAAGCTACAGGCCAATATTTCTGAGGGACATAGATGTCAAAATCCTCAAAAAAATATTAACAAACCACATTTGATGATACATTAAAAGAATCATTTGCCAAGATTAAGTGGGATTTATTCTGGGATGCGAGGGTGATTCAATATTCACAAATCAATCCGTGTAATATACCACATAAAGAGGAGAAAGGCTATAAACCCTATGATCATTTCAATAGATGCAGAAAAAGGATTTGATAAAATTCAACATCAGTTCATGATGAAAACTCAACAAAATGGGTTTAGAAAGAACATCCCTCAACATAATGAAGGCCACATATGGAAAAACCCACAGCTAGCATCATACTTAATGGTAAAAAACTGAGGGGGTTTCTTCAAAGATCAAAGCCAAGACAATGTCCACCCTTGCTACTTTTATTCAACACAGTACTGGAAGGCCTAGCCATAGCAATCAGACAAGAAAAAGAAATAAGAGGCATCCAAAGTGGTAAGGGAGAAGTAAAACTGTCATTATTTGCAGATGATATAATACTACACATAGAAAACTCTAAAGACCACCAAAAAAGTATTGGAAGTAATAAATGAGTTTTCAGTAAAGCTGTAGGATACAAAATTAATGTACAGAAACAGGTTGAAGTTCTAGACACAAATAATGAAGTAGCAGAAAGGAAAACAATTCCACTTACAATTGTACCAAAAGAATGAAATACGTAGGAATAAATTTAACCCAGGAGGTAAAAGATCTCTACTTGGAAAATTATAAAACACTGATGAAAGGAATTGAAGGTGACACAAATGAAAAGCTATCCAATGCTCATGGGGCAGAAGAAGTAACATTGGTAAGATGTCCATACCACAATTTGTAATCTACAAATTCAGTGAAATCCCTATCAAAGTACCAACAGCCTTTTTCATAGAACAAGAACACATAATTCTAAAATTTGAGCCACAAAAGACCCAGAATAGCCAAAACAATCTTGAGAAAGAAGAAAAAACCTGGAGTTATCACAATCCCAGATTTCAGGATGTACTACAAAGCTACAGTAATCAAAACAGTATGATATATATACAAAAATAGACTCTTAGATCAATGGGACAGGATAGAAAGTCTAGAAATAAAACCACAACTATTTGATCAATTCATCTGTGACAAAAGAGGCAAGTATATATAATGGAGACAGTTTCTTCAACAAATGGTATTGGGAAAACTGAACAGCTATATTCAGAAGAAGGAAACTAAACCAGTTTCTCACATGATCCACAAAAATATTCTTGAAGTAGATTAAAACCTACATGTGACACCTGAAACTACATAAGTCCTGGAAGAAAACATATGCAGTTATCTCTTTGACGTAGGCCTTAACATTTTTCTGGATCTATCACCTCATATAAGGGAGACAAAGCAAAATCAAACTATTGGGACTACACCAAAATAAAACCTTTTTGTAGCCATAAGAAACCAATCAGCAAACAATAAGTAAACCTGCTGAATAGAAGAGAGTATTTGCAAAAGAGATATCCAACATATCTCCTTTTCTCCTTGTTCATATCCAAAATGTATAAAGAACTTATACAATCCAACATCCCCAAAAATCCAATTAAAAAAACGGGCAGAAGACCTGAATGGACATTTTTCCAAAGAAGACATCCAGATGGCCAGCAGATACATGAAAAGATGCTCATCCTCCCTTACCATCAGGGAAATGCAAATCAGAACTACAATGAGGTATCCCCTCACACCTGTCACAATGGCTAAAATCAAAACCACAAGAAAGGGCGAGCATTGGCAAGGATGTGGATGAAAAGGAACCTTGTGCCCTGTTGGTGGGAGAGAGAAAGGAAGCTTTTCCCAGGCCTTCGGCACCTCCCTTTTGTATCTTATTCTGTAGGAGTTGATCCATTAACCTGTTCCTTGAATAGGGAGAGGAGAGACCCTTGAATCATTCAGGCTCCTGGGTTTGCCGGAGAGGTGATATGGACCAGACCGGGGCTGGAGCAGGAAGAAAGCGGGTGATGGAGACTAGTAGGACAGTGATAGTGTGCCTTACTGTGATTATTGTTAAACTGTCTGCTCCAAAGGTGGCAGCTGTTTCCCAGTGACCCCATAGATTCCCAGGGTCTCTCACGGCATCTGGCACACCGTTGGTGCTCCCTAAATTTTCACTGAGTGAAGTAAGTAACAGGCAACATGAGATTTGATGGGACACCACCATTTACTTGAAAATGCCAGGTGACCTGACTCTAACAACCGACCCTTGCTGAGTGCCAGGACCAGGTTCCTCACCTTGTCCTCGTGTTCCTGGCACCAAATGCATTGTCCTCCGTGTAATAAGTCCATAAAAATGTGCTAAGGGAATGAATAGCACATGCTGTATGGGAGAAATTGTTCAAGAACAGATACTCACACAGGGTTTCTTCTGTTCCAAGCATTGTGTTCAGTAAGCGCTTAACATGTGTTAATATCTGTAATTGTCATAACCTTGTGACTTAGGCACTATAATCGTTCCTATTTTACATCTGGGGAAACTGAGGCACAGAGACCTTATCAACTTGCTCTGGGCTGTGTCAGAGATTAGTGGGTGGAACTGGGATTTGAACCAGCTTGAAAGGTTCAGGGTACCTGCTCTTAACATGGTATCTGGCAAAGCTGCTGCTTCAGATGGCTGTTGGAGTTGTTAACAGACCACCTCTGAGGGACATTTCTCATGGTGGATGAAAGGCATCATGGCAGTGGAAGGAGAGGACAGGGTGGGTCAGAGGCCTCCTTATAATGACTCTTCTTCTGATCACAGACGCAGGTCACCCCCACGTCCACCTTCCCTCCCGAAGAGCCCCAATCCACAGGAATGAGGCTGTTTCGTTGGAAAGGCCCATCATATGTCATCGTTTATGAACGAGTGCCCAGGTCAGGCCCTCCCTCCTTTGTCAGCAATGGGGGCTACTTATGGGGCCACCGCTCTGCACAGATAGGAGGGAATCAGACTGCTTTAGTGGTGGTGCTGGTGCTGTCGGCCGGCCAGGCTGGGCCTACTTGGCTGGGGCCTGGGACTGTGAAGAGCTATGTGTCTCTCAGGAAGGGACTGCCTCTGCACTGGCAGCTCGGCTTCCCTCGGACAGCTGAAGGGAACTGACTCCCTTAGAAGCATTTGGTTCCATGCCCCCGACCTAGTTACAATGTTAAAAAGGGGCATTGATGCACTATCACCAAGCATTTCTTGAGCGTTTATTTGTGTGCTACACTCGACTGCACTAGTCTAAGCACTTTCAAGCATTATGTCACTTATTCTTTAAGACCAGAGCCTCCTTTGGTCTCCACTGTGCAGATGTGGAAACTGAGGCACAGATAATTCGGTTCCTGGTAAGTGCCTGGTTGGGATTTAAGTCTGCATGTCTGGTCCCAGAGGCTGCCCATCCAGCCGCCCTCACAGACACGGTCTGGGCTGCCTGAGCCTTTGCTGTGTGCCAGACCCCATTCTTAAGGCTTTGCTTGCGCTTTCTTGTTTACTCTTCCCAGCGGTCCCCAAAGGGAGGGATCATTACCATCCAAGGAAACCAACGTTGAGAGAGGTTGAGTAACTTGCCCAAGGTCACACAGCAGGAAGATGAGCTGGATTCCAGTTCAGGCAGCTTCCTGGGGTCCTTAACCACCTTGTTCTGAGCCTCTTACCCACTTTTGCAAGAAATAAGAATGGTTGGTCGGCTGAAAGCATTCACTCTTGCTTGTTTCTTGTATGAACGTCTTCTGTCCCTTCTAATTCTTTCCTTTGGGAAGCTCTACTTCAGGTCCAACAGGAAGCCCTCCTACGACTTAAGGATAGAGAGAGCTTGGCACTGGTTTCCTAAGCCTGCATTTCATAGAGCCCAAGATCCCTCTGGCCCAAAGGGGCCTCCTGAGGTCACCGCACCAATCTACCGGCCCCCAGGCAAGACTGCTCCAACGCAGGCTTGCTGGACTGAGGACACGTTTCTTCCTGATCGTTTCCAGAGATGGAATGGGTCTCCCCTCGACCATGTAAAGGGCTTGCCCAGACCTGTGCTCCGAGGGACCCCGCTCCAACAGTGGCCTGAGTGCCTGGAAGGGCAGGTGACAAAGACAGACCCAAGAGCACCAGCCAGCCCCGCCCGCGCCCCAGGACGCCAAATGCAGATGACAACCCAAAAACAATTTGCCCGGCCTGTGAGTAATGTCTAGTAACTAAATGCTAATTAATTTGCTGTTGCATTTGAGTTAATTTATGGGGTGTTCTCTTCACCGAGTAAATTTTAATTAAGAAGAGTAAAACAAATGACAAAGTAATTTCCAAAAAATTAATTTTCGGTAAACACAAGCCATTGTTTTTCTTTGTATCTATAATAAAAGTTAAAGTGAAGCCTCCCTAAGCCCGCCACCGCACGCCCCCCCCCCATCTCCCCGCTTCTAAAGATGAAGTTTGAGCCTAAGCCAGGCGCTTGGAGGCGGGCAAATTAGCAGTCAGGCAGGGCCAAAAGGAGCTGGGCAGAGAGCCTGGGAGAAATCAGGCAACAGGCCTCAAAGAAATGCAACAATCGCTACTTCTCTGGTGTTGGGGGTGTGTAATTTTCGTCCAACTCTGCACCTTCTAGAACGCAGGAGGGGGAAAGGTGAGCTGTGCTTGCCTCTCGTGGGAGCACTAATGAGGAAGCAAGAGACGGAGGCGTTTTATTATTATTTTTTAATTAGTCCAATTGCATAATGAAATAAACAAGAGAGAAGAAAGGAAGGGAGGGAGGCGTACGTTGCGCGACTTTCCCTGGCGCTGTTCTTGGGAAATGGCAGCTAGCCGCTCTGAGCTCATCGCCTGGACAGGTCCCTGAGCCTGTCGCTCCCACACGAGCGATGAAGAAACTGAGGGTCTAGAGCTGCCCCAGAGCCCTGGTCAGTGGGATTTGAGAACGTTCTGAGGCCCCCAAGTTCTTCCACATCATGACGCTGTCTGTTCAGTCACATGTGTGACCGAATGCGTTTCGAAATCCGCTGGCAAGGTTGTGCTGGGTCTGCCGGCCGGGGCTGCGGGTTGTTGCCAGTCTATGTCTGGCTTGACGAAAACCTGAGATTTGGGGGGGGGGGGGCGGGTGGGGGGGGGCGGCCGGAAGGAGGGGGGGGGGGGGGGGGGGGGGCTGGTGGGTGGGTGCAGCCGGAAGGATGAGATGTGGGGGAGCCAAGGAGACCCACCCCAGAGGGGGGCCTCGGGAGTGCAGAGTAACTCGGAGCAAGTGCGGGGCCCAGGTGGGGACAGGCTGAGCAGGAACTCAGGGGCTCAGGTCCTCCCCTCCTGTCCCTGACGTCCTACCCCTCATGCACCCCCTTCTGCACTCTCTGTCCTGAGTCAGGGCTGCACAGATCCAATGTAGGGGCAGCTGGGCAGGGGTGAGGGGTCCCCGGCTGGGCAGCAGGGCCCTTGCCACAGTCACCCTGCTAACCTGAGGGTCTCTGTTTTCAAGCATCCTGCTTGTCCTGCCGCAGTCACTGGGGGCTCCTATGAAAGTATGGATTTGTGTGGGTTTCTCTGTTTAATCCCAAATCTGTCAGGCCTTGTTAAATCTGATGGGGCCTGAAAGGTCTGGTGTTAAGCAAATACTCGGTGACCAGAGTCTTTGACGAGAATCAAGCTGAAGCTTAATCCTGAGGTAATGGCTTTCCCCATAATCCCAGGAGACTGGGGATAAGGATGGGGGCGGAATCTGGGAGCCGCCTGAAGCCGAGCTCAGAGCCAGTGGGGAGCCGAGGAGGGGAAGAGGAGAGTCGGCTGCCCCCTTCTGCTAGGATCCCCAGATGACCTGTGCCACCCTCTGAGGGAAAAACCATCAAGATGGCGGGTCCCCTGGGGAGCATATTCTGCCAGAGCTGGGGTCAGGGACGGTCCCTATTCCCACAGATGGCTCTGGGTAAAAAAACTGAAGGGGGGCCAGGGAAGAGGGGTGGATAGACCAGTTAGGACTTCAGGTGGACATGCCGGGGGTCTGCCGCTGCCACGGTGTGGGCTCCGAGAATCTGGGCTGCCTGAGAGGCCATCTGCTTGTGGAGCCCGGGAGGCCAGATCCTGCAGGCCGCAGGCTGGGGGAGCTGGGGACCCGGATCACTCCCAGTGATCACCATGTCCACCCTGCGAACCTGCTACCAGCCGGGGAGCTGGACATCATGGGCTTGGCGCAGTGGGTGGCAGTGGTGGGGGACCCTGCAGGCGTGGGCTGGGGACAGTGAGGCAGGGGGGCGCAGGGTGGTGGCCGCGCTGGGCGCCCCCCTCCGTGGAAAATCAGCAAGAGTCATGCCACCTCCGCTGCTCTCTGGAGAGGGCTGCTGTGCGCCTCGTCAAGGTACCTGATTAAATATTCATGGGGAAAAAAATAAATAAAATAAACATTTTGCAAAGAGATGCTTAAGCAATCAGGCGCTTCAGGGGGTGGATTCCCGTGGCGCTGTAACCACCAGCCCCAGAGGTAATCGGTGCTTCGTGTTGCCAGCACCCCCCGGTTCCACACCCAAGGGGCTGACGCCGCTGCCTCCCTCCCCAGAGGCCCCGGGACACCCCGGGGAGACTGGGATCTCCCAGCCGGTTCGGCTCAGCTGTTTATTCTTTGCGTGTCCTCACACTCGCTTTGCTTTATTGCATCGACTATAATCTGTGGGAGAGGGAGGAGCTGCTGCCCCAGAAAAGGAGGCAAGGGAGGGAGAGTCACACTAAGGGACAGGTCACTCTGTCCTTCGAGGTGCAAGTTTCCAGAAGCCAGTCTGGACTCCCATGTGGAGGAAGAGCGTGGCCCCTGGTCCCTCCTTTGTCACCAAGTGAGGGTTTAGGGAGCAATGAGAGAGATGCACATGCCTGCTTCTCGGAACTGGCGATTTCCCAGAGGGGCATTGGCAGAGAAACAGAAATCGAGGGCGATGCTGGTGGTGGGCACTTAGCATGGGCTGGGGCTCATTTTAATTTCCACAGCACCATAAGAGGAGGCTGCTGTCAGCCCATTTCACAGATGAGAACAGGCAGGCACTGAGAGGTTATGCAACTTGCCCAGAGCTGTACGGAGTAGGAATCTGAATCCAGATATTCTGGTTCTAGGCTCGTGTCTCACCACTAGCCATCTTGGGGTACTTACCAAATGGAAAAGGGCTTTGGGTCCCTTACAAAGGCTTAGGAAGCTAGGGAAGCTTTTCAGAAGAGGTGGCATCTTAGACACCAGACCTGTCCAGCTAACGGGGTTCACTTCTTGCCCAGTGCGTCAAATTTAAAGCCTGGGCGTCTTCCGGTCTCCAGGTGAGACTGTCCCAAGGTTTTTTTTCCTTTCTTCAGCCCGCGCCTGCAGAGGTAAAGGGGTCTTGATGGCAGCCTGGGGCCCCCCTCTCTCTCCGGATGCTGCAGGGGCCACGGGGCTCACAGGAGGAGGGATGCTGACACCCAGGCAGCTGTACAATATGTCTGTGAAGGGAGGGATCGGATACTTGCATCCTGAGCCACTCTTGCCCACTGAGCTCCCCCGCTGCGTATGGGCTCATCTTCCGGAGGGATCTGTCTCTTTGGTAGCAAACAAGCTCTCCAGACCAGAAGAGTTTTCTTTGCAAATTAAAGCAATTCATTGTGCATCTGTAGTCAAATGCATACCCATACCCTCTTATTAATATGGGCTCTGTTTTAATTGGCTTTTCTCCAGAGCTAATTACGTGTCAGATAAAGGGTTACTCATTGCACGGAGGGCGTTTTGCCATCAGGGCATGGGCAAGGCGAGGGCCACAGCACTGTG
The DNA here is from genome assembly GCF_022355385.1 of Mustela nigripes. NCBI lineage: Eukaryota > Metazoa > Chordata > Mammalia > Carnivora > Mustelidae > Mustela > Mustela nigripes. Next base: position 93,900,780 of record NC_081557.1, read on the forward strand.
AGCAAATCATCATCCCAGTGCAGGTCATGGGGCCTGCTGGGGTCCTGAAGTAACTCTAGGAGGTAGTCACCTTGGGGTGGCACCAGAAGGTAATGGAGGTCGGGGGGCAGAAAGCCAAAGATGTGTATGCATTTACGCACCCCTCTGTTTAGCAAACCTTATCAGAAAGAACACCCTTTCAGAGCCAAACACTCTGCCAGGAGCAAGATTTATCACGAGTCAGGATGGCAGCCTGAGCTGGCAGATAGGAGCTGGGGGGATCCTACCACCTCAGATCTCCAGCTTTGCTAGTCATCTCTAACTGCTGCAGGCTCCATGCAGGGCAGTGGGAGATGCACTGGGCTGGTGGGGACTGTGGGTATAGACTTGTCTAACCCAAGCAGGCTTTTAGACCTACCTCTTGATTTTGCAGAGGAGGGACAAGAAGCCCAGAGAGAAGAGGTAAGCTGCCCGAGGACACACAGCGACACTGGGACTTGAACCCATCTCTCTAGCTTCTTTTTATGCTGCCGGCCAGTTTGGGGGCTGAATGCATCCCTGGCAAAGGGCAGGACCAGGCTGGGCAACAGCTGGCCAAGGAAGGGGTGCTCTTTTTCCTGGGAGGCGCTTTCCAAGGACCTCTTTTTTTTTCTTTTTTTTTTTTGCATTAAGAAGTATTTTCTTTAGAAAGTGGGAGTCCTGGCTCAGAGTAGACCTTGCTCTGAACTTCACTTTCTGTATCTGTCCCGCAGAGTCCATTGAGCGAGACAGGCCCCTTGGAGGTGAGGGAAGAGTGTTGCTCTGCTGTCAGGGAGGATGAGGGCTGAGCTGGTGATCGATGCTGCTGGCGGCGACATCCTGGGAGATGCACTGGGCTGGTGGGGACTGTGGGTATAGACTCGTCTAGCCTATAGTGGGTCCTGGGCCCTGGGCGTCACGTGGACTGTATTCTCTCTGGGCACGGAGGAGCAGGGCTGGGTTGTGTGCCTGTGTGGTGTGTATGCCCAGGTACACACACATTAGTAGGGGGGACACTATGCTAAGGGCGGTGGCCATGATTTGCGGCTTCTTCGCTAGGAGTGATCTTATAGGTCCTGCTCAGGATTTCTCAGCTCCCTGCATCTGTGTTTTGTCCCCAGGCTATCAGCCCTCCGTCTACGTGGGCGAGGGTCCCCGGAGCTCTCAGAGGTGTGTTCCGTGGCTTTAGTGGAATGGGCACGGACAAGTTCAAATCCCAGGTTTGCCTCTGACTAGTCAGGTGACTTGGGGCCCGTCACTTACTTGGTTTCTCACGAGTATGACGGGACTGGTGCAGGGGATCACGTGACAAGAGAACATAAGGTAATTTCCTAAAGGCATCGGCCCCCAGCCCTAAGGTAATCTCATATTAGCCCTGTAGCCTTACCGCCTGGGTCCACATTACCATGTGCAAATAAAACAAGGTAATGAGTAAGAAAGTATTGTGTGAAGGTCTAAATCGTCACTCGCCCATGGGCGGTCTTACCAGTAGTATGACCAAGAGGATGATTGCCATACACGATGGGTCTTTGCTGAGCACGCACGCTTCCCTGAGTGGCGTGGAGGTAGGGCACAGCTGGAGTGCTGGATCCTGAGCAAGGAGCTGTCTCCCTTTTGGGGTGAAGAACCTGAGCCATCAGAGCCCTTGGCATCTGCTCCTCCCTGACCAGGCTTTTTGGACATCAGGGATGCCCGTAACTCAAGGTTGACTGAAATAATGTGGTGTTTGTCCTGGCTGTGAGATCCTGAAAAATTTACCTGAACTCTCTGTGCTTCAATTTTCTCATCTGTAAAATAGGGACAATGCGATACCTCCACCACAGGTGAGAACAAAATGACTTAATGGGCGCAAAGCCCTGGGGCTTGCCTAGCCTGGGACAGGCGCTCCAGGACTATTAGTTCTTATTATTTGGTAGCAAGTAGAACTGTGTTTAGAGTCTCAGCTCTGCCACTAATTAGGTGTGGTCCTGTGAGTTGTTCCTCCCTGAGCCCCCCACCCCCTCCAGCCTCAGTTTCTTCTGTATGGACTGGGTCCTGTCTTGTGGGGCTATTAGGGACATCAAGGGAGAGCAGGTGCACGAAGAACAGGGTTCCACATCTGGAACGCAGCAAATGCTCCACAAATGTTCTTATGGCATGTGGGCTCTGTGCTGCCCGTGGGGACTCTCTTCAAGGCTCACCTGTCTACTGCCTCCCGGTCCCCACTCCCAGACTCCATGGTGCATGCCCAAAGCAGGATCCTGGTGAATCCCCACAGCCTCGTGGCTCCCCCGTTCTCGCTCACAAGCCTGCTTACAGGGACTTCACCAGCCTTGCAGGTGCGGAGCTCTTGGTTTTCTTTTCTTTCTTTTCTTTTTTTTTTTTTTTTTAAGATTTTATTTATTTATTTGACAGACAGAGATCACAAGTAGGCAGAGAGGCAGGCAGAGAGAGAGGAGGAAGCAGGCTCCCTGCTGAGCAGAGAGCCCGATGTGGGGCTTGATCCCAGGACCCTGGGATCATGACCTGAGCCAAAGGCAGAGGCTTTAACCCACTGAGCCACCCAGGTGCCCCTCTTGGTGGTTTTCAAAGTGGCTTCGCGTCTTTAATCTCCTTTGGTCCACAGCGGTTCTGTAAGTCGCGGTGCGGGCGAGTCATCTTGTGTTGCAGATCAGGGGAGAGAGACCCAAAAGAGGTTAAGTGATTTATCCAGAGTCACTCAACAAGTTAACCGCCTACTCGGGTCCAAAATTCATGGTTCCCCAAGAACACACACGTGTTGATCGCTCTGTGGCGAAGGAAGACCTTCTTGTTCGTGCCGCTACCTGACCATCACAGCTCTGTGGGGACAAATGTTCTCCTCGTCCCCATTCTGCATCCCCAGAAGGGTTATACAACGGGCTCGTGGTAACTCAGCGGACAAATGATGAAAGGGGGCTTTAAAGTCATGGTTCCAGGCTTTGCTTTTGTGTTCTTTTACTTGACGTTGTCTTTGGCCCTCCCTTCGGAAGACAGCTTGTCTTAAAAACAAAACACAACCAAAGACCAAAAAACAAAGCATGAACCAGCTAAACAGGGGCAGCCGCTACCCCCAGAGAGGCAGGCTGGGGCTGTAACTTTTCTGACAACAGCACGGAGCAAGGCCCCCAGCAGAAAGCGTGGAGCTCACACTGCCGGCTTCGCACAGAAAGGTGTAATTAGAGAGCTGACAGGTGTACATGCGATGCCGCTAATGGGTCCACCTGTGAGAGGGACCTGGCGAGCACGGTGATTTGGACGGAGCGGAGCACTCAAAGGAGATCCGTGCTTCAGGTGCCCAGCCTGCTTCCCCCGGCCCCCGCACCCCCCACCCCCCAGGCCAGAAGCCTCCCTGGGCAACAGAAGGAAGGGCCTGGCCTGGCCCCTGCAGCCGACACAGGGCTATTTGCTATGGTGCTCGCCGCCCATTATGCTAAAAGTGTGACAGATTTTATAGGCAGTCTGGGTGGGAACCATGGAAACAGGTTAGGGGAGAGGAGAAGCTGATTGCTGTTCTCGTGTGAGCGAGAGGAGGGCAAGCTGGAGGGCCAGGCCTCCCTCCCCCGCTGTCCTTGGCCCTGCTCCTGGTCCTGACCCCCAGGCCACGTGCCAGCATCAACCCTCCTAAGCGCGCAGCCAGCCTGGGCCGGGGGTGTAGGAGGCAGCATGGGGCAGGCACAGACACTCCTCTGGCCTCGCACGTCGGCCTCGGTCACCATCACTCAGTCCGATGTGCTGAGCACCTACTGGGCACCACGCACAGCGTGGGCCGCCTCCCCGGTGGTGTTTCTGACCCTCTCAACACTTCTGTGAGAGGGCACCATTCCCTTCGTCATGCGCATGAGAAATCTGGGGCCCCGGGGGGACTAAGGACTTGCCCTCTGTCCCACAGCTACTGACAGACGAAGAATCTGATCTAGAATGCTCTCCAAAGTTCGCGCCCTCATCCCTTCCTCCCACGGTGCTCACCTCCGAGATACCGGCATCCCTCTGCGAACACTCACGAGCCCAGTTTTCCAACAAATCATTTAGGAAAGAACGAGTTGGTAAACTCCCCTTTCAGGTTGCATGAGGTCGCCAGAATCTGCCACAGCAGCGGTTCTGTCTTCAGGAAAGCACTGGGTTGGGATGGTTCTAGATTCTGCTGGGGGGGTCCGTCTGTGGGTCCAGGCAGGAGGGACGGAGGCTCCATTCTGTTAGAGCATGTTCTCTAGGAGCCCTCTCTTTTCCTGTTCCTCTCTTCTCCCGTGGCTTCCTTATGGCCAATCACCATGGTTCCCCTACTCTCGAGCCAAGCATCTGTGTTTTCTCCCAGGCAGGAGTGGGGAGAAGGTGCTGGATGTGTGGTCTTGGAGAGCAGCCCTGGTCCCGCAGGGGAGTGGCAGCAGGATGGAGCCTCTGTGACAGAGCAGCCAGGGAGGGGCCGGGCTGCTGCCGCAGATCCACCCCCCCCATTCCCAGAACAGCTCACAGAACAGGTAGTGAAGGGGAAGGAGCCGGTACCCCTCATCCTGGGGCAGGGGGGTAATGCCAAGTTCTGAGATGTCAGTGTTTTCTTTCCGTGTGCCCGGAAGCTTCTGTCCTCTGGGAGCCTGGAGCTTTGCTTCCAGGGACGTAGGTCAAACACTCCCCCAAGGAGAGTTGAAGGGCCAAGTGCTGCGCAGCACCTGCTAAAGGCAGCAAGGAAAGGCTGTGGGGCTGGGTTGACACGGAAGGGTTGGGCTTGGATGGTTCTATGCAGGGAGTGGGGTGGGGCCAGTCATGGGGAGGGTCTCCCAGCGTGGAGAGAGGAGCAGGTGGTTTTCGGAGGGCTGGGTGGGTGTGCCCTGGGTTCGATGGGGGAGGGGTTGGAGGACCAAAGCTGTCTAGGGGGGAACACTCCGCCCTTCTCTTCTGGGAGCAAAGTTGGAAAAGTTTCCCTTCCTAAACCCTCTCAAAATCCTGTGTTCCTCCTTTTCTCTGCAGTCTTCCCTTGCATCGTACATTTTACTGAAAGAGTGATCCACATTTCCGGTCCTGGTTTTTATTCCATTTGCTCTCCCGTCTGTGAGGAGGAGTTTCGGCCTCCACTGTTCATGCAGGTGGAAGCATGAGCCTCCGCTATGTCACACACGCATACACACACGCGCACGCGCACAAACACACACACACACACACACACACACACAGCTGGGGGTGCCCCTGAGCATTTCCTGCCTTTAGGACCTTACCTGCATTGAGTGGGACAGGACACCGTTACACAGGTGACAAAAGTAATTGCTACATGACCGTGGTGATACGTGTTAAGTCGGCATGAGACGCGCTGTGACAAGAGCAAAATGGCAGGTGGACAGGATGTGGTCATTCTGTTGCCAAATCCAATGGATGCTTTACAGGTGTGGCATGACCGTGAGGCTGCCCTTGAGAGAGACTCTGAGGAGTGCTCTGCGGGGCAGGAGAAGAGCCAGAACAGAGTGGGAGCCCTGAAGCCAAGGCTCGAAGAGTTCGGGTGGGGCGTTTCAGGGCTCTCTCTGTCTAGGAGACCTTCCTTTCCTCCTGTGATTGGCTGCCAGCCTGCCTTTATCAGAGAAGTTCAAAGTGGACCTGTTTCAGTGAAGTCCTCCAAAGCCCCTCCCCACCCACTACTGACCTATTCTGTAGACTATGCTCTACAGCGCAGTGCACACGCTCCGGCTCTAGCATGTCGGACGGGGTGTAGTCTGTGTCCGCATACTGTCCCCTCTCAGGAACCAGGGGAGCACAGCCCTGGGCAGGATGCTGTCTGGTTGATCTTCTGCTCCTGCCTCCCACCACCCCGTGTGCACACCCAGCCTTGTATGGTAGAAGGGAGGGAGGGATGGGCAGCTGGAGAGATGGACCAGGAGATGTCTCTGAAGGCATTTGCAGACACACCCTCATTCCACAGAGGCCGAGAGGGGCCGTTGAAGGAGCCCTGCCGGGAGAACTTGGCCCCGGATCTGGGACCAGGCTGAGGTTCTGACAATTATGTCACTGTTCGCAGTTTCCATTTTTGCATCCTCTTTTCCAGGGGAGGAAATGAGAAAATCCCATGATTTGATGTCTAAGCCTCCTTCCTATTCTGTCTCTTCAAGGCAGCGAAGACCCTCTCTGGGGTAGAGACCATGTTTTCTGTCAGATCCACGGGTCTCTCTGGGCTGCCTGGTGTGAGACCAGCAGCTGTGCGGTGGGTCCGGCTTTCTAAAGATGCGAGGATGTGCTCCTTGATGCAAGGGCTGGTTAGCTGGACAGGCGTTTGGGCGAACGTTGAGGGCAGGAATGGCACCTGGGAATTGCTGCTTTCCTCGGTCTCATTGGCTGTCGGAAGCCATGGTAAATGCTGTCCTGACCACATGCCCACATCCATCCCCTCTTCCTAGGAAAGGATTTGGCTTCTGCTAGTTCAGCTTATAGAAGCTTCTGGTCTGCTTGGAAGATGCTTCTAGACCCTGAGGACCTGCCCTGGTTGTTCAGACTAAACTGAGCAACTAATTTAAACTGACAACAGACTTTCTGGGTGTTTTTCTTTTTCTTTCTTTCTTTTTTTTTTTTAAGATTTTATTTATTTATTTGACAGTCAGAAATCACAAGTAGGCAGAGAGGCAGGCAGAGAGAGAGGAGGAAGCAGGCTCCCTGCCAAGCAGAGAGCCCGATGCGGGACTCGATCCCAGGACCCTGAGATCATGACCTGAGCCGAAGGCAGAGGCTTAACCCACTGAGCCACCCAGGTGCCCCTCTTTTTCTTTTTTAAGTCCTATCATTTTCATTCTCTTCATTCAACCTCTTTCCTCATTGCTCCCTCCCCCAGCTTCATCATCCCCCTTCCTGGGTTGCTCCTGAGTCTTACTAAGTGGTGCTGTGTCATAAAGTGTTGAGTTGTGTCAGCTGGAAATGGAACATGATTAAGTATATAAAGGAGTCCCAGCCTCGCCTGCCACAACATTAGACAACAGAAGACTTGGCAGCGTGCGAACGTCTTTTCTCTCTCTCCTTCCTGGGGAGCAGTGAGGCTTGCCTCTCGCCATGTGGGTCCAGTGGCTGGTCCCGGGCTCCAGTTGCATAAGTGTGGAGGAACAAGTGGGTGGAGGAGGGAGTATCACGGAGAGTGGCTGGCACGGGGAGGGGTGTGTGTGTGTGTGTATGTGTGTGATGATTGATTTGGGGGTTGGGATAAAATCGGGCACAGGCATGCCTGGTTAGCCTCGCTGGTGTGATAAGAACTTTCTTATAGGAGAGGTGTCTCTTGTGGCTACTAGAATTCAGGTGAACCCATGGCTGTCACTCTTCTTCGTACTTTCTCCCCCTAAAATATGTCACCAAGCCTAGAAGAGTAGCAGGAACTTGGAGAGCATACTCCTGAGAGCGCCCGGGGGTCAAGTGCAATGGCTAGAGGGGAGTGGGTGACCTTGACAACCTGCTCTTCCACTCACCCCCTATGGAGACTCGACTGGGACCTTCTATGTGTCGTCTGTGTTCCTTCTGAAAGCACACAGACGCTGGGAAGCTTTAGGACTGATCATACGAAGTCTACCTTGTCCCTACCAGCTGCCCCTTCTCAGCAGGAAGATGCTCAAGAGGCAGAGGACAGAGATGCCTGAGCCCTTCCTGCCTTCCCCGCCCCCACCCCGCCCTGGCAGGACACTGGCTACTGCTGACAGGTCTGTGAGGAGTCTGAGCGGGGACTGGGAACAGGGACCTCTTGTCCCACTGTGCTTGTGCCTGAGCAAGCAGAATGGGGCAGACATTGATGAGGCGTCAGCGCCTAGTCCTGGTTAAGCCACTGAGGATGGTACCCGCTGGGTAGAACTTCTGGGTAAACCTACAGACGGACATAGGAGAGCCCGGTATAGCTCCTTACTGCAGAGAGCTGAGCACCCCGGGACCCCTCTCCCCACCGATTTCTGTCTGATTGTGCTGAACTCATCTGGTAGAACAGTGTCCCATGTTGATGTTATGGGGGACTTGGAGACTATAACCACATCACCCTAATTCCAGTGTTTTGTGCTCCAGACACCATGCTCTGCTTCTGGACATTTAAAAAATGTTTTATTTCTTTATTTGAGAGAGAGAGAGAGAGCGCGCGCGCACGCGCAAGAGTGAGAGGGAGGGAGACGGAGAGGGAGAAGCAGGCTCCCCACTGAGCAGGAACCCAGTGTGGGGCTCGACCCCTGGGCCCTGGGATCATGCTCTGAGCTGAAGGCAGATGCTTCACTGACGGAGCCACCCAGGCGCTCCTAATTCTGGACTTTTTAGGACCTTTTCTTTTACGTTCATTAAAATAGTGTCCTTGATTCAGTACAGTTTCCAGGCCTTACAACCGCCTCCCTCTATAGGTGGCCCCGAGGCCCCGAGAGAATGGTTGACAGAGACCTGTGTTTCCCATCTTCTTCTCCTCTTATTTCCTAACAATCTCTGCTCTGATTTGGGCTTAGGGACTTCTGATCTACAGCAAAGGATCATACATGCCCATGAGTTCAGGATCCATGATGGTCCTTCTCCAGGACGGAGTCTGGCCCATGAGGCCCCGATTTCCCTCCCGAGCCCTAAACCCTTATTTCCAAAATGCCTGCTGCATATCTCCGCTGCGAATTCATTCCTGAATTCTCCTCCCCCCACACCCCCCCTTCATGGCTCACATTTAATCAACACCAAGAGCTGGAGATTCTCCCATCTAAATGCCTCTTAAATCAGCCCCTGCCTGATTGTCTCCCCAGCCGCAGGCTTAGCTCAGCCCCTGGTGGTTTCTCTGGGGGTTCTTGCCTCTCCGCTCACCTGCCCTCCTTGCCATCCTCCTGCCCTACCCTCCTGCACTCCCCGGCACTGCCTCCGGGGCTGGCTTTCTCAGACGCGCACCCGATCCTGTCACCATGTCATCGCCCTGCTGGGAACTTCCAGGGGCTCTGGATCACCTCCATGTCCTGTCTCACAATTTGGCTTCCGTCTATCGTCGTGGACTTGTCTTCTGCCCTTGTACCTTTCCGAGCCCTTACTTGCCGCCAAGCCAAACCACCCGCCATCCCGACACACTGTTTTCATTCATCTTGCGGTGTTTTGTATACCCTCTGTCCTCAACCTGGAGGGCCCTGCCCTGCCTGCCTCGGTCTGTCTCCCCACCCCCAAGTCCAGGCTGAACGCCTCCCTTCTCCCTGAAGCCTCTTCTGACTGTCCCAAGGCATCAGGGCAGCCTTCCCTGTGCTCCTATAGTGCATTGTTCACATTGTAGTTATTTATCATATTGGTTTATAATTAATTATACATTAATTACAATTGTACATATGTTGTTCTCCCCCACTCAGCTAAGAGCTTCTAGAGTGCAGGCACTAAACCCCCAGCATGCTGCCTAGTGCAGACTGTAGGTGCTCAACAAACAGTATGAACAAATGTTGAGAAGTGGGCAAGATGGCAGTAGAGGGTACATAGGGGTGAGGTCCACGGGGAGCTGAGCGCATGCCGGCAGAGACAGCTTTTGTTTCCCTGCGAAGTCCCCGCTGGCCACTTGTCATTGATTTTCAGGGAATCTCTTGATAAAAAGTATTTAGACCTGTTTTCTGTTTATAGGCATAGGTTCATTCCCGGGTCAGGTAAGATCATTGACTGGCCATGATATGCTCCTAATTCTGCTTTAGAGAACCTCCTCTCCGTCGCGGATAGCCTACCCCAAGCTTCCTGCTCCCGAGAGCCCTTCTCTCTTGCAAACTTCCAGCACCCCTTGCTTCTGCCCCATCTCTTCGAGGTCCATGTCTGCCCACCTGTGTTGCAAATCTGGGTACGATCGAGGCTTGAAAATATGGTCAGCGAGCACAGAACCTCTCTGGTTCTCTACCAGCCACAAGTTGTGAGAGGACGCTGATCTTTAGTTGTTGGAACAGCCTCGAGAAAAATCCACACGTGGTTCCTGAGCGCAGGAGTTCAGCTCGGCTGCCCTTGGGAATATGGCATTTAGCTAGCGTTTACTTGGCCTGCAATGTTTTGTCCGATTCTAATACGTGGCTTTATGTGTTTAGCTTGTGTACAAAGTTTACTCTCATAAATGGCTTATATTCTGTCTAGAGGGACTGTGAGTCCCGGACCAGAGTCTGTGAGCAGCGTGTAATATAATTCTTGTGTTTTATTAACTATAATAACCAGAAGTCTCTAGCTACTAATATATCTGCATAGAGGTTTTTCTGAATTTCTAATTATTTTAACATTCGATATAAACTGGACAGAAAATTCATTTCAGTGCAGTTGAGCTTTTTATTCTTTTTAAGCCAAGAGTAGGTCATCTGCTGTGTGAACCGTAAGTCCAGCGGCAACAAGAGGCTGTCCTCACGGACTTTTTCCTGCCACGGACGGGGGTTGGTGGTCTGGAGTCGTATGGACTGAACAGATTTGGAGGAGTTTCTTTCCCCTTTCCCTGCTGCCTTAGCTGTGAGTGAAAACCCTCAGGACCCAAGCTGGGCCCTGAGAGATCTGACAAAATATCAGAGAGATTTCCCCCTCCCCAGCTCCTTGTCTTCCCGACCCCCCACCCCCAATGATAGACCTGTTAGGCCAAGTTGTTGCTGGTTCTTTAAGATTTTTTTTATTTATATATTTTTGTGTCTAGCCCTTTAATGGGTGATGAAATTGATTGAGTCTCTGGCTGTAGATGACTTCAGAATATTAGTTGGCATGGTATTGATTTTTTTTCTCTTTATAAAGCTTTTCTATAAAGTAAGCACCTGACGACATTAAGTTACCAACTTTGAGTTAAATTATGAACCTTTTAGCTTTGCATTAGAAGTGGTATCTGGAACCTGATTTGCTAGATCAAACCACATTAGTTAGCTGTGTTATGTTATTTTCTAAAAACACATTTCAGAGAAATAACTCCAATCTGTGTTGCATTTTATAGAGCAAAATAATTGAATGGCGGCTGTTTGTAATTTTAGCAATCTCTTAACCTTAATCATATTTAATGGCTTTTCTCTTCAGGCTAACAGGAGAGAGAAAAGAGGTCCCAGCTCCGTTATATCACGGCGCTACAGTAATGCACCCCGGTCCTTGGCAGCACTGTAAATTCCTCCTCTCTGAATTGTTGGTTCGGGACAATCATTCAGCAGGGAATTACTTTCTCATCTATGAAATAAATGAGATGTTAAACTAGTTTTCTGCTTCCTGTGGTACAAATGTATCAGTGTGCAGCCCCATGCAGCGGGAAAACAAACGCCCAGGGCCGCGGATGGTGGCGGCCAGAAGCTCGAGAGGGCTCAGGACTCCAGGATCAGTGAGTGTGAGTGTGGCCCCAGGGAAGGGAGACTGGAATGAAATCAGATGCAAAGGGAAGAGGGGCAGAGCTCCGCCAGCCTGCTGCGGGTGCAACCCCGGGGTGTAGCGAAGCCAGGGGCGTAGCTCGGGAACATAGCTGGAGAGAAAGGGATGCCCCAGGCCCAGGGGGCCCCTGTGCTGCTGTCTGCTTTGCATGGAGAACAAGAAGAATTGATTGGTCGCAGGTGACACTCCTTGCTTGAGATTTCTTTTTTAGACTTGCAGCACATTTTCACGCAGGATCTCCCTGGCATTTACAAAATGCACAAGACTTCAGAAAAAGAATAGGAAAGGAGTCATGCCATTTCAGGGATGGGGAAGTGGAGAGCTTGGGAAGTGACGCTCACCATTGGGGTAAGGGTACAGTCGGGAGCACAGCCTGAGGATCCAAGACCCCCGGTTAGAGATGGGGGCACGCTGCGGCTCGTGCAAAGACGGGGCCGGCCTTGCAGCCTGGGTGCCACAGACACCATCTTCTCTCCTGCTCTGAGTCTTCCTTTTCACGGCAGCCGTCTTCATGACGCCAGTTCCAGGTCTGATGGAACCGGAAGAACTGATGGGATATGATCGACTTCAGAGGCCTCCTTAGAAGGCAGGCTTTACAATGAGTGCCTTCCTGTGTGTTTGCCCTGTCATCTACAGCAGTTTCCATTTAGACACAGGGCTCAGGGTTCTTGGCTGGGTCCCTATGAGCCTGCTTAGACAACCTGTCAGTCCTCCTTTGGGGGATGGGGAGTAGGAGATTGAGTTTGTGTCCCCAATGTGTCTCATCAGCCACAAGCTGGGAGGCCTTCTCCAACCATAGCAAGAGGTGGCTTTTTAAAAAATTTTTTTTAATTGAGCACCTATTAAGTGCCTCTTAATGCGCCAAGTGCCGTAAGTCCATGATCTCAGCTGATCCTTATAGTAAACCTATGAGGTAATTATCATGTGCCCATTGTACAGGTAAAGGTACCAAGTCTTGGAGAGTATGATTGCCTTGCCAATGTTCACACCTCAAATAGTGATGAAGTGGGAATTCAAATCCACCTCCCTATGCTTAAGACTCATTTTTCCTGTGAGAAAACCTCCTCTACCTTGCAGACCAGCTTAGACACTTGTCATCACTCTTTTGGCTACTCCTTAATTTCTCAACAATGTATGTGTTTTCCAATAACCTATAAGCTCCAAGAGGGCAAGAATGATGTCTTTCTTGGTCCTACTCTTGGCAAGTCTTGAGTAAGGGTTGGGCCTCCTAAGCCCACGGCTCTCCCAGCTCAGCTTGTAAGAGAATGGGTTCCGGGGGAGAGGAAGAGCCATTGCTTTGTTTGCTCATAAGCCTCCTGGATCCTGACGGGCTGTCTGCCTCCACTCGATTCCAAACCGAGATCCTAGGTGTTCAGAAGCCCATGTCTTGGACCAAGGATGCAGCTGGTGCCTCATTCCCAGGCTTACTTTAGCCTGAGACCCAGCTCTGCCGAGAGAACCGCTTTCAGATTGCCAAGGCTTTGTGTGTTGTTACTAATTAGGAAATTGCCTTTGGAATTGAAATATGTTTCACAGACGAATTTACTGAACTCCTCGCCGAGGTGCGATTCTCTCATGCTTGTTGTGAGACAATCCCACTCTGTGGCAACATATGGAGATCTCAGTGTCTCTGCAAATTACAGAATCATCAGCGCTCAGAAATACTCCCAGTGTCTCGGGTGCTTGCAAATAGTCGGGCTGACCACTGGGGAGATCTGGGATCTGGGTCCGCCCGCACAGAGGGGCAGCCGCTGGCTCCCACTGGCTGTTCGGTGCCCTCTGCTTCTGTTCCAGGACTGGGCGAGAAGCCTTCTAGAAATAAATCTAGGAGCACGGTCTGTGGCTCAATCATATACTGAGAGCTGAGTTGAAAATGCACATCTTCACTGATACTTATTTAAAATAGTACCATTTTCCCCATTGACTAGGAAAATATTTTTGGCGTTTTTAGAGAATAAGCTCTTAACATATCTAATGTACTGGAAATTTTTTGGCACCATTAAAAAAAGAAAATCTCGGGGCGCCTGGGTGGCTCAGTGGGTTAAAGCCTCTGCCTTCGGCTTAGGTCATGATCCCAGGGTCCTGGGATCGAGCCCCACATCGGGCTCTCTGCTTAGCAGGGAGCCTGCTTCCTCCTCTCTCTCTCTGCCTGCCTCTCTGCCTACTTGTGATCTCTGTCTGTCAAATGAATAAGTGAAATCTTTGAAAAAAAAAAAAAAAAAGGAAAAGAAAATCTCCAGGAAATGTGAAAATGTTGGGCCAAGATGGGCCAAGAGATCTCACCAAGTCATGGTTGGAGAGAATTTACGAGCCATGGGCCTGTGACACAGACCCCAGGGGATTTGTAAGTTTGGAAGACCTTTTGGTTGGTAGGTTCAGATCTGTGGAGACAGCATAGGTTCAAGAGAGCCACAGAACGTTATTACTAATGTAATTACTGTTAGTGCTGCTGCATATTCTCTGTCATCTGAATTAATCTTGCCAACAGCCCCTACTCTGCAGGGGTGACATGACCTCAGAGAGGTCAAGGAATCACCCAAAAGGCTACCCAGCTGGTATGTGGTTGAACCAGGTTTTAAACTTAGATCAGCCAGCCTCCAAAGCCTGTGTGCTTGCCATGGTGTGATGGGCTCGGGGGACAGCCTGTGGAGAGACAGACCTCGCAGGAGGAGGCCCGGGAGGGGCTGGTGGAGGGAAGAGGAGGCATTTCACAGCTTCTGAGCCCGCTGACCATGGTTAGTCAATCCTTTCTGGGCCTTTCCCTCTACTCCTAGCACACTTCCTGGCACGCTCCCCCCAGTTAGTGTTTGAGTGGATGAGTTCGTGCAGGAACAAAGTGGATTCACGCACACACTGTCTTCAGAGGCCTCTCATGGGCTGGTAAGAGTGAGCCTCGGTGTTGATGAGCTACACAAGCTCACTGCCCCCGGGGACCCAGGAGCAGAAATTCAGTCCGAATTCAGAGGCATCTTGCCATGATTCTTGGAGGAAGAGAGGAGCTCTGTACTGAGATTGGCAAGAGATCCTTCTCTCTCTTCCCTTCCCTTCCTCAACCCACCACCCCTTAGACGCCCCTTGGGGTTTCGCCTCCTACCTGCATTAACCAAGGACCCAAGGCAGAGAGGTGTGGCTAGTGCCGCTGAGCCAGCCACCCACCCCCAGGCATTTTCTTGGTTCCGGGGGCCACTTCCTGAGGGCAGATGCCATGCCCTTCCCTGCGGGCCCTGCTCTCTCACACCCCCAGAACTGGTTCTCCCTGGGCTTGGCCACCCTTCCCGGTCCTTCAGCCTGCTGGGCCTGACGGGGCTGTCAGAGGCTTCGCCCACTGTGGATCGACTTTCCAGGGGCCTCCTCATTGCTAGTCCCCAGCTAGAGTGTGAAAAGTGTATTTGTCTCGTTATCTGAGAATGTTGCTTGTGTGGTGTGTGTGTGTGTGTGTGTGCGCGCACGCGCATGCGTGTGTGTACGCACAGGCGCGTGTGTCCAGAGTTCCCACCTGACATCAAAAGGGAAATATTAAAGAAACCAATCATTTCCCTCCCTCCCCACCCAAAGTACAAAATAACTTAGTTATCTGCCCAGCATAATGCCTGACTTCCCCTCCTGCCACCCCCCCCCCCCCCCCCGCACCTAACGAGCTCTTCCTGAGCCACCTCAGGATCCTAATTGTTTTTAAATGTCTGTGCTAACTGCTTCATACGGAGAGCATCAATCTGCGTGTGGGTAGCTGAGAAGCATGGTGCCGCTTAGGATGAAACATTTTTGCAGTAATTAGAAACATGCTTAAGAAGACTCAACCCCTGTGTTTCTAAAATGAGGCTGGCAAGGGTTAGGGCTGGGCCGAGTTTCCAGTCTATGCTGGCCCAGCAGGGAGGCAGCTGAGCCCAAGCCCTCCCCAGGGGCAAGGGGAGCCTGTCTTTCTGTTCAGTTGCTCCAGGTAGCTCTCCATACAGGGCCCTGCTTCCGACAGTGGCCGGTGGCCGGTAAGCCCCTCCAGGGCATGAGCGGTCTTCTGTCCTCTTGCTCACGCTTTCCCCCATCCCTGATGCCTGGCGTGTGAGCTGTACAAGGTCAGCACCCGATCGTCACCATCTGTCTGACAGCTCACAGTCAAGTTGCTGCTCATAGGCCACTGATGGGCCAGCCCTACTGTGCATAAAACAGGGCCTGTGAGTTTGAACCAGGCAGAAGGAGACTCTGGGATGAATGAATACTTATGTCAAGTCTCCTTTCCATTCTCCGAGGTCCTAGAAATTTGGGAGGGGGAAGAAGGGGCTGTCAGTGTGTTTTCTACAAATAGATTTTGTGTCACTGTCCCACCCCAGCCTGTGTAGGACAAAAGCATAGGGGAAAGTGTGGGGGTGCCGGGGCATGGATCCAGAAGCCGGAAGGGGCCAGTGCTCATGGTTAACACTTGAGGATGTCTTTGCATCTGTGTAGGTTTTGATGACTGACTGCCAGGCTGGCTGAGAGAAGAAGAATGGCTCTACTGGGATGGACAGGAGGAGAAGCATTAGGACGGAAGCATTAGGACGTTCTCGAAGGTTGATTAGGGAGATACCAGTGTCCCAGGATCAGGACAGGCAGAGATGGGCCGGGGGTAAAGCAGGGTAGGATGTAGGCAGGTAGACATGATTCTACATCCTTGACCAGTAAGCAAGGGAGAGGCCAGGCGCATCCTTATCCCTGCACATTCTAGTCTCGTGCTGCTGGGCTGAGGCTGGGGGTACAGATCTCCACGCAGAGGGTCTCACACTTCTGGGTAGAAAAAGCTAGAGCCACATTGGAGCAGAGAGTCTGGCTGGAGGAGCAGTTGGTGCCTGGCATAGCCTGTTGCTCCCACCATAGAGCAAGGCCCCGGACACACTGCCGGGTCTGCACGCTGCCCCCGACATCAGCTCCCGCCCCACCACGCTGCTCCTGGTTCCAGCTGTTGTAGCATCTGCTGAGGCCAGACTAACAGAAAGCAGCGACCTGCCTGGGAAAGTCTTCTCCTCTCTGGACTCCAGACAGAAAATTTCTCGTCAGTTGAGAGGTGTGTGTGCACGCATGAGAGTTCAGAAAAAAAAATGGGTCTTATAAAATACATTCAGCCTACCACACTCTTAACTTCCCGCGGAATTCAGTGAGGCACCAGGTTCCAAGGAAACTTGAACCTCGGTCCTGGTTCCATTTAGGCTGCGTGAAAACAGCGCATCCCCTGGGTCGTAGGTAACCAGCCAATCAACCCGCCAATAAAATAATAAATAGAATTCACAAAGAGTGGAGCGCTGAAGTCTGTCTGTGGCTGGCAGGAATTCAACTGCAGTGCCCCCTCTCCGAGAGCAGGGAGATGAAGCTAATTCAGGGCGATGCAAATCCTGCCTGACTCTGAAGCCCTTTCCCTTTAACCAGCTCATTATGCATTAACCTGTAAGACAATATGTTTTAAAGAGAACCACATTCATCACCCCAGAAAAGTCATATTAACATAATTTCTGGGAAAGAACAATGGGGGAGAAATGTTAGTCATTGTTGATGGAACAGGTAAGTTCCAGTAGCATGATCTGATCTGTTGAATATTCATACGATATTGTTTTTGACATTTAAGAACTCAATTATCCAATGACTAATCAGTCTTTTACAGTATGTTATTTTTGTGACTAGGACTGAAATACCGATAAGCCCCGAGAGAGCATAGCGTTAGGATGGATTTATTAGTATTTTCAACCCGGGCTCTTTCTGGCATGCGTGTCCAGGGGAATTTAGTACCTGTGACAGTGAGGGGCTGAGGGTCTGGCTGGAGCCTGCAAGTGCACGGACACCAGCTGGTGTGCGGATGGATTTTGCTCCGGTGGTTTTTTTCCTGGGAGGAAGAGGCAGCCAGGCCTGGGATGTGTCATGCTTTGGGCTCAGAATCGCCTCCGCTCCTCCTGGCGGTTGCATTTGCTGCAGGTCAGGGGTGAGGGTGCCTGTCCTGGGGCTTCAACTCTCTACCCAGCAAGGCAGTTTGCTGCCCTAACAGATGAATGAGGTCTGTGTTTGGAGAGGGACCATGATGACGTTCTCTAGAACCAGGTCTCTGTAGCGAATGAGCTTGCTGCCATTCTTTTCTAACCCTCCCAGGAAGAGGGGCCGTCTAGTGCCTCTGCCTTGAAATCTGGGCTGACCTTTGTGACTTTCCTGATGGATAGAGTGCAGGAGAAATGGCATTCTGGAACTTTCAAGAGAAATGGCATTCTGGAACTTTCAAGATTGGCTGGGAAAGGTCTTTTAGAATGTTTGTGCTGGGAACCCAGCTACCGTGTTGTGAGGAATCCCACCCTGCTCCAGGAGGAGGGTCCATGTGGAGAGGGACCCAGGCCCTTAGATGCTGGTCATCTTAGAAGTGAGCCCACCAGTTCCCATCAAGCAGACCCATCAAGGCTACATAGAACAGCAACGGACCATCCCCACCGAGCCCTGCCCAGATTGCAGGCTTTTGAGCAAAACCAATCATTGTTTTCAAGCCACTATGTTTTGGAGTGGTTTGGTATGTACCAATAGATAACCCCAATCAGTCAATGAGTTCATTGGATTTGGAATCATAAGCCCAGGTTCTCACCCTGGCTCTTGTGCTAGACAGTTCCATGTCTGAGCAAATCATTCTCTTGAGGCAGCCTGGTATAAGGGAAGGAACTTGGGCTGAGGGTCAAAGGATTCTAAGTTCGAGTCCTTGTTCTGGCACTTCTCCATGTAACTCAGGGCAACTTGCTTAGCTGTCTTCGGTCTCTTCCTGTGTGTGGACGGCGGTTCTTCCCTGCAGTGTTGTAACAACTGGTACGTAGCAATGAGTCATGCCTTAGCCATGCCAGGGTGTTGAGGGACCAACGGGTTTGTGGAGGAACACTTGACTGGGGTCCTCTGGGTCCCAGCCGAGGCTGCTGTTGGCCCATAAGGCACCTCCATCTGCAGAGGAGAAAGGCAGGTGCCGCCTGGGGGTGGTGGCAAGCAAGCCGACTATGTCCTCATGTAACTAGAAACAGTTGTCCCTCCCCTCAGGTGGGCGCAGCCCCAGGCTGGGTGTTCATTTACCTGCAGAGCGCAAGTAGAATTTTGGTCTCTCCACCGTGTGCCTGTGGCCGCTGGAAGACCTGCACAGCTCTAGGAGATCAGACCAGACTTTCCTCGTAACTTTGTAACTTTAAACAAGCATTTATACTCTCAGTTTCCATATCTGCAGAATGGGTGGAGCAATCCTTACCTGTCTTATAGAGCTGCCATGAGAGTTAAATGAGTAAACGTGTAAAGCATCCAGTAGGGTTCTTGGCACAAAGCAGGTGCATAGCGAGTGCTAATTTCCTTGCCCCTTCCCCCCACAGAATCATATTGGAGGCTCGTTTTTCTAGACTTCTTTCCTACCCCAGGAGTTGAAGAGAGAGAAGAGTTGGCCGTAGTACCTCCTGACCCCTTTAGGGCTGGGGGAGGAGTTTACTGAGTAGTCTGCTCTGTGGGTTTTGGAAGACTCCATATTCTAATATCCTACACGTCTGTGATCTGATGGTTATATTTGGAGCTCAACAGGTCCAAATATCGTCAGTTGTTGCTACCATTGTCCCCGACAGGGCTAGGCTGCAGCCGGCTGAGTTAGTGCATGGATTCACGCACAGGTGTAATCACACAGTCAAAGACAGGTTCCCTCTTCAGGGCCCCACGTGCCCTGTGCATTTCTTTATTGTCACTCTTACTTAGTTTTATACAGTCATCTGCCACATTGTCTCCTCTCCTTGCCTCACCCTAAGCAGGAGTATTCCAGGGGTAGTGCTTATGTCTTTCTATCTCCATACCCCCAAGCCTGAGCACCGTGCCTCTCACATCGTGGAGCTCAGGGAATGTTCTCTTCTATGACTGAATGAACAGAGGGACAAAGAAGCCAGTATTTATTAGGCACCACAATATGCAGGGAAGGCTATCTCAGGTATCCATTGACTCTCAATGACATCTCTGTGTGTGGGAAAGGGAAGAAGAGAAAGCATTTGCCTGAACCTGATCTATGTGCCAGGAATCCTGCTGGACTGTATATACATAATTTAATCCTGGAAACAAGTTTGCAAGTACTGTTCTACCCATTTTAGAGATAAGGAAGCGCAGACAAAAATGAAGCAACTTACCCAGGTCTACCTAGAATATAAAGGTGGTATCATTGAGATTTAAATCTGCATTTTCCTGTGAAATCGTTGAGTTTTCTGCTATATCATCCACCTTCTTCAGAAGAAATTCAGGGACCAGGGGGTTCCAGAGATGGGAGCACAAGAACCTATGTTCAAAGGACAGAAAAACCAGGAGTTGAGGGAAAGGGACAGGCAAGACATTCAGTTAGGAAATCTTGAGACCAACTCTGAGCAGGACAACGTTCTTGCGTTCTAGTCACGTGGGACATATCACTGAACGCGTTGGACAAAAATCTGATCTTCTCGAGTTTATCACTATGGTGTGCTATCCTCCAGGAGCAAAGCTGAAAGTCAGATCCAGGTGTCTATTTGAGCTCTTTGGCAGGCCATCTGCAAAAGTTCACAGGGAAGCCATGGAGGTTGTCCACAAGAGACATAGAAGACAGTGCCCTCGGGGCCGTGGCTCAGTTAAGAACACTATAGGATTATCAGGTCCAAAACTTGGCTTTTGGAACACTTCACGTTGACTAAGGCAGTAACCCATGACGCAAGATCTAGAGAACAGAGAGCTGACAGAAAGTGGGGAGGAGGAGTCATCATTGACAGAGAGACAGGTATGCTGGTCTTCCCCTGTTTCCAACTGAGACCGATCTTTCGAGATGGGAGCAGAGTGCACCTGCACATGGGCTTAAGTAAATTTAAGGACTCAGGCAAACTAGTTTATTCAGAAGCTTCCAGAACACAAGACCTCTCCAATGCTTAAATATAGCTGTTAGCAATGGCTTTCGGTCCTCACACCCAGTGATTTGGATCATCTGCGCACTTACCATCCCTCACTTGAGTGACTATAAGCCCCCTGGGCTATGATTCTCTGTGGGATCAGGTTGAGGATCTTTGCTTTAGACTCTAGAACAAGCAGGCCATCCGGAAGTATAATCAGTTCTTGTTTATCTGCGTGAATTTAGGTTATCTTCCCAGTCCCTCCTGGGCACAGGTAACCTAAAATAATGGAAAATCTAAAAACCATTTACATTTGGCCTTGGGATGCATTATATGGTTTTTTTTTTTTCCAGCAGGTTTACTTTCATAATGATGTTTAACTTAGGATGATATTAAAATTCGTTAGCTTTCCCTGAGCATACAGAAGCTGGGGAGTGGGCGGAAAGAAACAAGCCAGTGGCTCAGAGATGGTGGAGTCAGCAGCAGCTCGCCCTGGATCGGGAGCCCGTTGTCCGTGTTGCTGACTGCGCCCCAGTCAGGGATGTGGGCATGTCTCTCTGGGGCTGGATGAGGTCAACATTTGATCCCTTGGATTCAGGTTCAACAGTATTTACTGATGTATCAGGCACGGAGATAAACACGCCAACATCTCTCTTTCATTTCATCTGCCCACTGGCCTCGTAATGGAAGCATTATTATCCCCAAATTACAAAAGAGGAAATTGGATCTATGCTTCAAAGTTACCAAGCTAGTAAATCATGGAGCCAAGATTTGACCCCAAGTTTTCTTGTTGAAAGCCCACTGCTCTTCCCACATCTGGCTCCTGGGGGCAACCCTGCCCATTCAGCTGGCCCTTAGCGGACGCCTTGATGTGTCATTAGAGGTCTGGAGATGAATAAGGCTTTTCTTCGGATGTTGGGCAAGGCACCAAAGCTTTTCTCCCTTCTAAAATTCAGATGAAAGTAAGATAAATGCCATGAATTAATCACAGAGAATTTTAAACAAGTCCCTTGGTGGCTTATATCCAGAGGTTGTATCTGCTTTGGGGAAGAGAAGTGGAAAGTGGTGTAGGTTGTGACAAATGTTAAGTGTGTCCTTGTGTCTTGTCACCATTGTTCAGGCAAGTGTGAATCCTGTTGCCTCCCTATCCCCGAATAATTCAAACTTCCTACATCTATCTTTATTCATAGATCCCAAAATAGGCTCTTCTCTCCCTCCATCAAGGTAGCTGAGAAGACAGAGTCTGGACTATGCTCTCTGTCCTTCCTCATAATGGCCCAACTGCTTTTCATTTTGCTCTGGAATCTCTCCCACTAGCTCTGCTGATTTCATTATTGCCCTCCTAGCCCACAGAGCAGAGGGGGGCGGCCGACTTCCCCCAGCCCAGGAATGGCTGCTATCTCTCTCTAGGGCATCTTCTACTTTCCGAGGAGGAACAAGTGGTGGTTTGGGTCTCTCTCTTGAACCCACTCTGTCTTGGATAAAATTTCCTGGGGCTATGGAAAGTCAACAGCCACAGGAGCGTTTACAGTAACTGCCAAGCTTAATAGCATCTTGTGATGAAGTTTTACTGTAAACAGCAGAGAGGGAGGAGGGCAGCGAGCAGGGGCCTCGCTCATCCTGGCCGTATTGAGTGCTTTGTCCCCACTCAGAAATAACACTTCTCGCATGTGCTTCCTTACCAGCTCCTTAAATTTTTCTGTGTGTGAGAGTTCTGGGATTAAGACCAATGTCACCTGCTGATTTTATTGTGCTTCTCACCATTTTTCTTCCTCTTCTTTTTATTTTTTGAGAGGAGTTGGGGAAGAAGAAGAGGGACTTGTGAAGGTCTTTATGGGGAGCTGAACCTGGCCTCAGAGAATGCATTCCAGAATATTCTCATTCTCCTTCCAAGCATGTCCCTGCTTTCCTCTGCCCTGGGCCTGCCTAAGTTTCTGGTAGAGAGGGAGAGTGTCCATGGCCACTGGAGACAAAACCAGTCCAGGTCTCAGTTCTCAGATTTCAGGGGCACCTGGGACCCACCCCCTCCGCCGCACAAAGACCTCATGTTCTGGTCTGTTCCACTGACCAACAGGTCATCTGCAGATGTCTGAGAAGCTTGTTCATTTCAAGACTGGCATGGTGCCTCAGCTGCTGGGTGGGCAGAAGGATTATCAGGGAAGGAGGGAGGGGTTGGGCTGCCAGCAGCTGACCACCCAGGATGGCTCTCTGGACTGCCAGCAGCTGGCCGTCGTCTTTACCCAGGGCCCTGCTGAGGTGGGGAGATGCAGAAGCAGGCGTGTCTCTGCATTCCCAACAATGCAGCTTGCGTTTGGAGGATGGCTGTGTTCTGTGGGTTCCCTGTGCACACTCCACCATCCCCTATACCCGCCTTATCTACCCCACATTCCTGGACGGATGGAGGCAAGGACACTGCCTTCCTGTTGGCATGGGATTAGGGTCTGGCAGGGATGGTGGTGGGAAGGTGTCAGAGTGACTCACTCAGTTTTCCTGCCTGCTCTCCCACCCACTGCCGTTTGTGCTGCTAGAGGCTGGTGGTGCACGAAACATGGGGAAGGAGTTTTCTGCATGGGCAAATGGCTGTGTCAGCAGGCAGCAGGGCCTCAGACCTCCACCTGACTGTACCTAGGGAGTCTGCCTAAGGGGCAAGAGCCAGAGTACTGGCTCAAGGCATGACTGCCAGGCCTCACTTATACAGGGTTGTACCGTAGCAGCCAGACGGTGATGATGGTGATGATGATGATGGTGATAATGATGGTAATGATGATGGTGATGATGGTGATGATAATTATGGTGATAATGATAGTGATGATGGTGATGATAATGATGGTAATGATGGAGATGATGACGGTGATGATGATGGTGATGATGGTGATGATGATGGTGATGATGGTGAT